>NC_137905.1:6262014-6502248 GCF_963455335.1 Martes martes
AATAGGGTGGCTAAGCAGTCAGCTCTGCAGACAGAGTCTTGTCTGATTGCCAACTGCAGCTCCACCCCACTGTGCCCTCACTCCAATTACCTAACCTCCTGAGAGTTCAGTTTCCCCATCTGAAACTTGGGGGCTGACAAAAGGACCCACTGCACAGGGGCATTGTATGAAGGACATCAGAAAGACACTAGCCATTCTAAAAATGTTAGCAGTCACCATCACTGGTGTTACTGTCTGTGATTCCAGGTATACTGCACACTAAGTAAAGAGGAAACTCTCCCAGATAGATGGGGCCCATTCTTCGGCTAAGACAAAACGAAGAGCAATTTTCTGCTAGTAGGGCCGAAAAAAAATTGATACTGGGCTGAGATGATCACAATGAGAATGAAGAGAAGCAAACAATTCTGGAGATATTTTTGAAATAGGATTTTATGACCTCTTGTGGACAGGGGGTGAGCAGAAATAGAATCAAGGTTTCCAGTCTATATTCTTACATGGATGGTGATGGCATCTCATTCCGGGGGGCGGGGGGAGGACACAGAGAAAGGTTCATGCGAAAGGACAAAGAGTGTAGAGGCAGTTTGTAAGCTCTGGGGGAAGACATTTCTGGACAAGAAATACGTAGTTGTTCAGAATGCAGGGTTAAGAAAGCGTAATCAAACAGGCCAAAATCATTCCTCATGAAGGAAATGTCGGTGCACTCAGAGTGAGACCGGAATGATTAAATTCCAAAGGACCAACAATACCAAGTGGTGGTGAAGATGTGCAGGAACCAGAACTCTGAATCACTGTGGACGCCAGTGTAAACGGATGCGACCACTTCGGGGAAAACGTTTGGTGGTATTTATTAAAGCTAAAATATGTTAGCAGTTCCACTCCTGGGCATATACACAGTCTAAGTGAGTGCTGAGTCCATGAAAATATGTGTATGAAAATGTTCTGAGTGGTATTATTCATAATTGACAAAAACTGAAAGCAAGCTAAACGTCCTAAATGTAGAACGGGTAAATAGACTGCAATGTGTTCACACTACGTAGTAGTGAACGGCAATGGAGGAAAATAAACCGCTGAATGCCGTAGTCAAAATATTGACTGGAAATATCCAACTATTTTTAAAATAGCACTGAATAGTGATAGTTACATAAAATGGAAGAAAAGGCAACACTAATCTATGAAATTGCGAGAGTGGAAATGGTGGTGACATGGGAGGGGGGTATTATCTGGGAGAGAGTACAGTCAAGCCACCCCCAGGGGTGGTGGGAACGGACATATCTTGATCAGAGTGGTGGCTCCCTGGTTGTACATATATGCCAAAAAATAAAAAATAAAAAATCACTGAGCTGTACATTTTAAATGTATGCAGTCTATTTTGAGAAGGTTATATCTCAATAAAAGAGTGAATTAAAAAAGGAATACAGAGCTAAAATATTTGAGCAGCTCTTGAAATAACACATAAGACAGTGGGAATACACCGGAAATACAGGCTGAGGTGATTTAGTATTCAAAATTGGGTTTTGGCTCTAAAAGGACTATTAAACACTGTTTATGATCACTTTTAGAACTAAGAGTGGTTTTGGTGTTTGTCAACCATGGTCCCAGTGCAATCTGTCATAAGACCTCAGAGGGAGCCAAGTGGGTAAGCCTGAAGGGGAAGAGGGTGTCTCCCAGACTCTGTCCTTGCGAACCTCCAAGGAGCTCAGAACGGCCGAGTGTACATCACGGAGCTGCCACTAGAGGACACCGCTGCGAGCCGCTGCCAGGACCAGCCCCTGAGCTGTGGCTCCTAAAGGCTTCCTGCAGACAACCCTTGCCGGCAGCCTTCTCCGTAGGGACCCACAAGCTTGTAGCTCAGGCTGAGTGTGTCAGCCTGACGTGGCTGTGGATTCTTCTTTGGGGGAAGTTTCAGTCAAGTTGCTTCCTTTCCTGGGCCTCACCTTTGTCAGGAGGAAAAACGAAAACAAAAACAAAAGCACCAAATGTGTATTGGTTCCTTCTAGTCCTATAAATTCCAAGATGTCACGCTGCTTAGTCCAAGGGCCCCTCTCTTAGTTATCGGTTCACGCAGTATTTATTATTAAGCACCTACCATGTGTACGGGGGACGTAACTGCACACGGGACAGAAGTGGCTCCTGTCCCTACAGAACTTCACTCTCCAAGGAGGAAGACAGACAGGAAACAGGAGGTGCCCAAACTGTAGTTAGTGATACGAAGAAAATGCCTAGGATGATAGGGAAGATGGCAGTTTTAGATACGGTGGTCAGAACTGCCTTTCCGAGGAGGTGGCATTTAAATTGAAGCTTGAATAATGCGAAGAGAGTGACCGGGGAAGAGCCTGGCACAGGGAAGAACGATGTCAGGATCAGAGCAGGCAGTTCTAAGCTGGCTTCCCTGCCAGTCTGGCATGAATCACCTGTCGGGGAATCACACTCGGAGGTACCTAGCTCATCTCTCTGCTCCTTCCACTCAGTATCAAGAGGCAGCTGGGCTCTCTGGTTTCTCATCTCCTCATCACAGGGAGGAAACAGCAATTTTCCACCAGCAAACACCAGTATTTGCAGACTAAATGACCCAGGAGTTACAACTCACCATGGGAGCAGAGAATCCTTTTGGATTTAGAATGCATTTGCTCAGAATAGAGGCACGGACACCTAGAAACAGTTCCAACGGGAAATAAACAATGAAATGGTAAGTGTGTGCTGGGTCTCCAGGTGTAACTACATGTAGAGAAAGAGGAAGGACTCTCAGCCCTGGTTGCCCCCCCACCCACCCATTTCCCAGGCTCCCTTAGCATCCTGGTTTTACACCACCTCTTGGTAATTATCACATTGCATTGCTATTGCTGGCTTGCATGCCCCTCTCTCCTCAACAGGGTATGGACTACAGGGCGCAGAGACACGTCAAGCTTGCGTTGCTCATGGCAGTTCCTAGTTTATTGGCTGGCACTCTGTACACACTCAGTACATGTTACGGAAAGGAATGTGCGCACAGGTTCATGAATTAATGCACCAACTCAAGGCAATGGATAGTTACTGAGTACCTACTGTGAGTAGGTCATTTCTGCAGATGCTAATGATAGGGCAGTAAGCAGAATGGGGGTGGGGAGCACCCTGACCTTATGAAGCTTGCCTGCTAGTGGGGGACAGGGTAGACCCAATAAAATCACTAAGTGAGGAGGCCAGGTGGCTGCTGTGGATTGAGTGGGGGTGAGAGAGTAGAAAGTGAGAAAGCCAGAGAGTTGACAGGGGACCCCAGGGTGTAAGACCACGTATAAGCCCTGTTAGGACTTGGCCTTGACTTTGAGAAAGATAAAAGGCCATCAGATGGCTACACACAAAGAATGAAATGATCCAACTTATATTTTTAAAGGATCAGGAAAAACTCAACTTGGCATTAGGGTTGAGGGTTGCAGTGTCCATCCTGTCCAGTTTTTTAAACACCAAAAGAATGCCCCTTTACCCGGGGCAAGAATAAAAGAAACAGGATGTCTGAGGCTCTCCCTGGGAATCACATAGAGAAAAAGCAGTGTGAATGGTACTCTAAAATAACTGGCTTCTGAGTTTAGCTACCACGGCACCAATGATATCTTCTGACTCCTTGCTCGTTTTCCCCCTAGTTTTATTGGGACACACTTGACCTACAACTCTGTATTAGTTTAAAGTAGACAACATAATGATTTGATATGTGTACATATTACAAAATGATTACCACGATAAAGCTTAGTTAACATCCATCACCTCACCACCCAGTGTAGCTACGATTTTTTTCTCTTGTGATGGGAACTACTCTCTTAGCAACTATTAAATATGCAATACATGGGGCGCCTGGGTGGCTCAGTGGGTTAAGCCTCTGCCTTTAGCTCAGGTCATGATCTCAAGGTTCTGGGATCAAGCCCCACATCGGACTCTCTGCTCACTGGGGAGCCTGCATACCCCTCTCTCTCTCTCTGCCTGCCTCTCTGCCTACTTGTGATCTCCCTCTCTCTGTCAAATAAACAAACAAAATCTTTAAAAAAATTAATAAATGTACAATACAGTATTTTTTTAAGGTTTTATTTATTTATTTGACAGAGAGAGACACGGTGAGAGAGGGAACACAAGCAGGGGGAGTGGGAGAGGGAGAAGCAGGCTCTCCACTGTGCAGGGAGCCCGATGTGGAGCTCGATCCCAGGATCCTGAGATCATGACCTGAACCAAAGGCAGACGTTTAAGGACTGAGTCACCCAGGAGCCCCTACAATACAGTATTGTTAACTATAGTCACTGTCATTTCCAAAGATAAATGCCAAGGGTGAGGAGTGGCAGCCTTGAAGGTGAGCCATTGTCTAATTTAGCCCCAGTCTGAGGATCATTTTAGAGGCCAGAGCTCTCTGTCTGGGTTTCCAGGAGTGTATAAAGACTTAACAGTACAGACGGGGCTTGTCTGGGGTGTGAAGATTGCTCTGAAAAATCCCTTTTCAGCAGGCAGACCCAGCCATACAGGGGATAGGGGCAAGTAGGTGCCATCAGGTAGGATATATCCAAAGGGGTCACTCTCGTGACCATCTTTCTCCTGCCCAACAGCAAGTGGTCCTCTGTCTTTGACCACATACTGAATTAGAAATCCTAAGAACCCTCTTACCCCTTAGTTAGAGATCTCTTGACCTCCTCATCTTGTCACACCTCCCTATCATCAGCCTCAGTTAAGTCCCTGGATTCACCCCGTGGCTGCCATCTGTAATTGATTTCCTCTAGGAACTCTGTGGTTTTGAATGGTTTCTGCTGGTCAGAGAGAAACCTCCATTTCTGTCTCTCTGGGTTTTTCTTAAAACCAACAAGAGTCCATGTCCCAGTGCATGTGTCTCACATCCTGTCCTAGATACTTACAGTTTTTACCTGCCTAGCTGAACTTCACTTTGGGAAGTGTCTTCCTTCTGGTGAGTCCCTGGGGTGGATTCCCCTGCTCCTTGAGGGAGGGTCAGTGACCCAAGCCAGTCAGCATGAGGGTGTTGGATTCAGATGCAAGCCAGGCTCATGCAGGTCACCCTTGGTACCTCGGCTGATATTATTTGGAAAAGGGTGTTCTTTGCCCTACCAGGATTGCTAAAGTGACCAAATGGAAGTCTCTGGCCATTGATCGGCGACAACTCAGGGAAAGTCAGCCTGTGAACAACACCTTCACAGAAGTAAACAGAGTTAAAGTACAAAGAGGGACAGTTTCACGGCTACCCCGTTAGAGCATCTGGACTCAGCCATGCCTGAAGCCAGTGCTTCCGTAGACTTTTTAGGTCCAGGAGTTGTGCTAGTTTCCTATGGCTGCTGTCGCAGATTCTCACAAACTTGGCGACTGAAAACAACACATACTTATTTATTCGTTTACACTTCTGAAAGTCACAAGTCTAAAATCAAGGTGTTGGCACGGCTATGTTCTCTCCAGAGGCTTTAGGAGAAAATCCATTTTCTTGCCATTTCTAGCTTCTGGAGGCCACCTGAGTTCCTTGACTCTGGCCGCTTCCTCCTCTCCTTTTGCGTCCACCCTCATATCTCCTACTTCTGCAGATAAACCTCCGTCTTTCCCTTAAAAAGACCCTTGGGATGACATTGCTCCCCCAGCCCCAGATGATCCAAAATAATCTCCTCATCTCAAAATCCTTTATTTAATCAGGACTACAAAGCTCTTTTTGCCTTTTAAGGTGACGCGTTCACGGGTTCTGGAGATTCATATGTGGGCACTTTGGGGTGCCACGATGCAGCTTACCGCGGGAGTCAATATATTCCTTTTTTTGTTTGATCCTGTCTAGGCTGGAATCTGTCCCTTCTAATGGAAAGCGTCCATATCCATATTCCTAAATCCACAACATCATTTTATTCTGGGGAGCACACAAACCCTTGTATTCAGTTAATTCAATCAGAGTTCTGATTCTTTTGTATCACTTCAGTATTTTTAATTTCAGCTGACAGTACAGAGTAGAGGTTAGGAGTGCAGATTTTGGATTCAGACAGTTTGTATCTACACCCTGACCTTTCCACTCACCAGTCAAGCCTTTTTAAACTACAGTTCCTTTGACCTTTCAAATGGAGATAATAAAAGCACCTGCTTCAGGTGGTGATTGCAAAAATTAAATGAGATAATGAATGTACTGTTCTCGCAGTACAATATCGATGCTCCCTGTACAATACTCTTTCCACTAGGATTGTAGACGTGACTCCTTCCATCTGGCATTACACTAATTTTACATACAATGTGTCTCAATTAATTGCTACATTTTATTTAGCTCCTTCAGAAATGGCTCCAGCCTGAGAGAATGAACCTCAGCAGATCTCCATACCAACACCTTCATTTTAAACGTGTTGTTGTCAAGCACTCTTACAGAACAGACAACTGAACCAAATTTTTGCAAGTTGGCCGTGCCTCTGTCCTCGATCTTCTCCCTTTATTGTTAATATCACTCTGCCTCCAGAGTAACCCTATCTCACCTATGAGATCTGTATTTTTCAGCCACTCTAGGGAAATGCTCTTCTTCATACCTATGTAATTTTGTTCTTTTTCCCAGCTTATCTGATGACTTTTCCATGATTTTTCGTGTTCTTCCAGAAAATGTGATTGCTGCTCGCTTCTGTCAAACTCCACTTAACACCCAATGTTCTAGTTTAACTCAACAGGAATGATTTCAGTCTGGAATTCCCTGGGCATCACATTTGTCTGCAGGACACCTCCCTGAAAGGAGTCAGGGGTTTCTGGAAGTTGACGGCCCATCTTCAATAACATAACAGGGAACAACAGGCAATAACCTTACTGAGTGGTTCAGCTTTGGTGGACAGAAAGTCAGCAAGGAGCAGTCATCCGTGACAAGTGAAAGTTATACTGTGTGACTCATGGAGGCTGAAGTTTCCAAGTGTCTTGTACCATAGATGCAGGTTAACTGGAAGAGAGGCAGGAATTTCCTAGAGACAGGGCAGTCGGTGCTGAACTTCTACCTGCTTACCTACCTATCCCAGCATTCCACCCACCCACTCTCTCCTCTTCTCCCCTCCCCTATGAAAAATCTTTGACATTTATCCCTGCACATTTAAGAATAATTGTTTTAATTTGTTCATATAATTAATCAAAATATACTTACAGAGTAAATATACTTATCCACCCACTCAGCTAGTAAACCCTCTATTATTAAAGAGAGCAGAAATTTCATCTCATGAAAAGCATTAGGTCACTTCTGAGCTTCGGGTTGGTCTAAACTACCATAGTAATTCCTTCCTCTTTGCCAGCAGTTAGCCTGCATGTGGGCACATAACCACATTCTGTATAATGAGACATCAGGAGACGTCTGCTAGAAAGCTTTTCTTTGTTGATCAGGCAATAGAGCCTCAATAGTAAAAAGTCTTCTTGTTTCCCTTCCTTTTTGCTCAGAATATATGTATGTATGTATGTATGCTCAGACTGATGCTTGGAGCAATGGCAACCATTTCCCCCCAATGAAGTAAAAGCCAAAAAATAGTCTTAGAGGGCACCTGGGTGGCTCAGTTGGTTAAGCAACTGCCTTCGGCTCAGGTCATGATCCCCGAGTCCAGGATCGAGTCCCGCATTGGGCTCCCAGCTCCGGGGGGAGTCTGCTTCTCCCTCTGACCTTCTCCCCTCTCATGCTCTCTCTCACTGTCTCTCTCAAATAAATAAATAAAATCTTTTAAAAAATAGTCTTAGAAACACGGACTCCCACTCTAAACTCACTGAGCTGCTAAACCCACTTACTATGTGATACATGTAGATACCTTTATTATTTAAGCCACAATTCATTGGGTATTTTGACACTTGCAGCTGAATACACTTTAAATGATACACCAACTAACCCTCTGTTTTGTAGCTGGACTGTTAAATAAAACTTAACCCTCCCTATGCCTGCCTTAAAAATTGCCTGTATAGAGATGGCAGCAGCACCTTTTTACTGAACAACTTTTAAAGTGAAGTCAAGTGTTAAAAAGTCCCCAAATGGTAGGTATGTATGTTGGGATGCTCAGTTGCCCCACTGAGTGTATTGAACAAGGTCTTTACCTCCCCTAAGCGGTCAGATGAGTGCATATCTGGGTTCTTAACACCCAAATACCATAGTGCTTTATGGTTCTGGACATGCAAATCCAAATACTGTACCTTTTTCCTTGTCTGGGCCATTCAGCAAGGTGTCAAGACCAGTACTTATTATGCTGAAATACAAAGAGGGCAAGAGAAAGAATCCTAGAATTCCCAGCTGTGAAGTAAGAGGAAAGCCCCAATCTAGAGCTGATTTCAGGAAAAAGTGAGAGGAATAGAATCAGGAGCCATATTTCCCATGGGCATTGCTAATTAAAAAGGCAGCTTAGGGGGCACCCGGGTGGCTCAGTGGGTTAAAAATGGCAGCTTAATCACATAGTTTCGTGTTTAGACTATAACTAAGATGACATTTTTTTTTTACTATAGCTTTGCATCTGATAAGGAAATTAGAAATCTAAACACAAAGTTGTCAAGGGACAAATTTAAAATATTACATAGAGGTCACGAGTCAGAGGAAGTAGTTTACCTAAGGCCGATACATCTGGGAGCTCCTCTGGGCACCTCAATGGCTCAGTTGGGTGCCCAGCTCTTGATTTCAGCTCAGGTCATGATCTCAGGGTCCTGGGATTGAACCCCATTGTGGTTTCCATGCTTACTGTATAGTCTGCTTGGGATTCTCTCTCTTGGCTTTCCCTCTGCCCCCGCCCCCATGCTTGCTCATGTTCTCTCTCTTTGCCTAAAATGAATGAATCTTAACACACACAAAAAAGTTTTAATTCAAAAATAAACATCTTAGGGCTTTCCAAAGATACAACTACAAAAAGTGTTAACTGTCTGATAATACATAAGACCGAGACCTTAAACACTTAAATGAGCATTAACTCACAATTAAAGGAGTCCAGTAGGACTGCAGATGGAAATCAGACATTCCACACAGAAGAAACTTCTAGAAACATTACCACAGGCTCCCAAGTGCAGATGAAGTTTAATCACTAAAACACAGGCCAGTAGTTTATGTCTCAAAAGGCCTCACACAGTGGAATTCACTCCCTTGGCAAATTTACTAGCCTCCAAGGGCTGACCCCTCAGTCGTAGAGACTCAGAAAGCTGACTTTTCCAGCACGAAAAGATCAGTTCCTTCCTCAGATATGGAATCATATTACTAAAGCTCATGAGACTTGTTATAAAACTGAAATGTCAACATATTAATGCAAAATGATAAATGACTAGCATAGGAACTTTTAAGAGCTCTCCCAATTAATCTGGTCTCTTCCTGGAGCCCAGTGTATGCGGAGGAAGCACTTCTATTGTATCTTAAAGTTTAATGGAATCAAAGGCTCTGGGTTTGTAGGAGCATCACAGGAGATAACCTGATGCAGCCTATACACTCTGAAGATGGCCTTGTCAAAGGACCACCACGGGCTACTTCCTCCAACCATCTCTAGAGGGATGCCCTTGCCGATGGGCCTAGAACAATCCAAGCTGGTTGGCAACACCCTTTTCCCCCGGGAAGAGTCTGGATGTCCATTATCAAAAACTGCCTCCAAGATTATCCTTTCTCTCTGCTTTTGTGAACACATTAAAATCCCTTTTGACCAACACGGGTTTTTGTTGTTGTTGTTGTTCTTGTTCTGTTTTGTTTTGTTTTAAAGATTTTATTTATTTATTTGACAGACAGAGATCACAAGGAGGCAGAGAGGCAGGCAGAGAGGGGAGGGGGAAGCAGGCTCCCCGCCATGCAGAGAGCCCGATGTGGGGCTCGATCCCAGGACCCTGAGATCATGACCTGAGCCGAAGGCAGAGGCTTAAACCACTGCCACCCAGGCGCCTCCCCCCACAGTTTTTATTAGATGTGCTCATTCATTCAATCAGATTGCTGAGATGTCTTGTAGCTTAGAAGACATCTCCTCTTTCAGTCGTGCAGAACCATTATGCATTGATATTAGGGCTTAAATCTCAGAATACAATCAAGAGCTTCCAAGCGGTGTCTGTAAACTCCACATTGGACCTTGAATTCCACATTAGGTCAGTAACACATGACCAGCATGGTTCCATTCTTACCTATTCATTCACTCCTTCCTTCTTTCCTTTAATCAATAGCTATTCACTGGGTAACCGGTATATAGCAGGCAACAAAATAAACAGAAACTCCTGCCTTCATGGAGTTCGTATCCTACCAGGAGGAGACAGACAGTCCACAAATACACATATTATGTCAGATGGTAAAAAGGGGAATGACAAAGAAGGGAAGATGAGTTGATGTTTTGGGGGGTGGAGTATGCAGTTTCTAAAATATGGCATTGGGAGTCCTCATGGAAAAGATAACATTTAAGGAAAGACCTGGGAGCTGTGCATGCCACGACGATATCTAAGGAAAGATAATTCCAGGAAAATGAAGCAGTGTGTGCAGCTAGAGCCAGGTGGATCAGGGGAAAGAAACAGGAGATGAGGTCAGGGAGTTAACGGTGAACTGGATCAAGGAGGACCTACGCTTGTGTCTACCCGATACCAGATTCATAGACAAAGCTAAAACCACTGACGAAAACGTTCTCCTTCCTCTGGCCCATGTAAACAAGTGGGCATTCGGGTTCTTCAAATATTGTATTAAACAAACTTAAAGCACTGTCTGCACATTCATTCAACCATTATTACTGAGCTCCTGCCTTGGACTAGGCCTGGATGATACCATAATGGAGGAGAGACTGTAGTCTAACTGGGGCAGACAGACCTCAAGCAAACAGCCACTTGATCTCTCCTGAGATAAGGACTCGGCTAAGAAGGAGACAACTGGATGCCTCAAGGGATGCCGTCTAGTCTGGGAAGTCAAGAAAAGATTTTTAAGGAGAACAGGTATTTAAGCAAAGACTCAAAGATGAGAAAATTAGGGAAAGAAAGAAAAGCAGCAAGGAAAGGGAAGTATTCCAAAAAGACGGAAGTAAGGAAGGCAAGACTTGATGCAGTCAATGAGGCAGAAAGAAGAGGTTGGACGGAGGGAGATGAGCTGGCAGGAAGGGTGACAGTGGATTGGGGTACATGAGTTAGTGGGAGGCAGATACGCAGGTAAGGGCAGAACACAGAGTATGGATTTCATGTCAGCATAATGGGAAGGCAAGAAAAGTCTGGGATCATCTGTCCATTCCTTCAACAGATTTTTCTTTAAGGTCCACTGGGTGCCAGATGTTGTCCTCAGCTTCCGAATGTTGCACCGTGTTGCTCACAGACCAGCAAGGAAGTAGAAGTAGCATAAACTAAGCAACTATGAAGATCCACAGCCTTGCGCCTCTAGAGACCCTCAAACGCCTATAGATCAGGGACGTTGTACTACTTATACTACCTACCATATTTACCAGTTAGTAAAGTCCTCTAAGAAGAGGTTTTTTCCCCTCCATCTTATTTATAGTTCATAAAAGTAAGATACAGAGAGGCTTAAAGAATTTCCAAAAACACATAGACAATATGTGACGGATTTAGGATTTGTAGCAGATTATGTTTTCCAAACCTGACCATGAAAATTCACCCTCTCCTACACACTCCTTTTGCTAAATGACCTTGACATCCCTCCCACTGAGTGGCAGAGACTAAATCCCCTTCCCTTGAACGTGGGTGGGTCTGTGACTGTGGTGGTAAGGATGGTATGTGATCGCAGCTTTGTCAGAAAAAAACACACCTGTGTGTTTCTCCTTTACTACTCACACAATACTTCACTTTTGACACTTCTGGTCACCGAATGTGTGTTGTTTTCCCCACCAAACAATTCTCTGGGAAATCAGCTGGGTGTCCTACAATTCAATTCAATTCTGACATTATCTGTCTGGACTTGGCATCAGACTCCACAGGTTAAGGGCTCAGTCCCACAAGACTGCACCACCCACCCCCCCGCCGCCAATAAACACACACTTCAGATGGCAATCTCAAGTACCAGTTGGTCACCTACACTTCTGACTCAGTATAAATCAAGGTTCCCACACCCCTCTCTTTAGGTTCCATAATTGACTAGAATGGCTCACAGAATTCAGGGAAATATGTTCACCAGTTTATTATAAAAGAATATGATAAAGGCTCCAGATGAACATCCAGATGGAAGAGGTACATAGGGCAAAGTATGTGGGAAAGGGTGCCAAGCTTCCAGCTCTCTCCAAGAGTACCACTCTCCCAGCATCTCCACCTGTTCAATGATCCAGAAGCTTCCCAAATCCCCAGGCTTTTGGAATTTAATGGAGACCTTATCACATAAGCATGATTGATCATTAGTTCAATTTCTAGCCCTTCTCCCCTTCCTCAAGAGTAGAGGCTGAAATTTTCAAGTTTCTAATTATGGTTTGGTCTTTCTACTGACAGCCCCAATCTAGGACCCCATCAAACAATGCCTCATTAGTACAAAAGACACTCCTATCACCCAGGAAATTCCAAGAAATTTAGGAGCTCTATGTTAGGAACCTGTGTGAAAGACCAAACATTAGAAGAAAAAATATTCCTAGTGCTCTTATCACCTAGGAAGTCACTTGGGCTTTGGAAGCTCTGTGCCAGGAACCAGAATAGAGACCTACATGTGGACTCTATTATTTCCTTAAGGAGTGGCCACAAGGGTGAAATAGCTTCCATCGGCTTCTAAGAAGTTTGGTTCTGGAACCAGCCATCATGCTGCAAGCAAACCCCCCCGGATCACACAGATTGACCACAGGGAGACGTCATGCAAGGTGTCCCAACTGAGAGCTGCAGGCCTAGCCAGAAGCCAGCACCGACCCCCAAACATGTGTGTGACCAAGCCATCAGAGAATCCTAGCTGTGCAGTCTCCTCCAGTTTTTAAGCCTTCCCTGATGAGGCCCCGTCAGTGGAAGCAGATACAGTGGGGCAGAGAACAACCAGCTGTGCCGAGGCTATTCCAGATTCCTGCTCCACAGAATGTGTGAGCATAATAAACCAGTGGCGCTTTTACACCCCTTAGTTTGGGGAGGTCTCCTGTACAGCCACGGTAACCAGAAAAGGATCCAAGTCCCCATTTCCTCACTCCTGAAACAGGACACTGACTGCCTCCATTTTGACCTTAAACTTGCTAGCTGGATTCTTCCTCCCAGCTTGTCTCTTGGTCCAGGGGGAAGGCCCTGTGGGCAAAGTCTCCTCCAAAGGGAACTGAAACTACTTCCTCAAGCAAAAAGAACCTCCCTGAGCCAGCAAGACCCCGGTGGTGATTGACTCTAAGACAAACAATCAGTTTGACTTCCACTGCCTACCTGCGCATTCCCACCCACCTTTGCCCCGTGTTTTCCTTACATAAACCTGGAAGTATTTCTGGCACTTTGGAGACAGTCTTTGAGACACTAATTGGCTGCCTACCCAGTAATGGCCTCATTGAAACATATCCTTTTCTTGTTTCACCACCACTAGTCTCCCTGCCTTTGATTTTGTCAGTGGCGAGTGGCTAGACAAGGTTTGGGACCCCGGAAGCCAGGTGCTTTTATACCCTGACTCTAATACTTGTTTTCTGATATACTCCACAATCCTCACGGTGTGTCTTCTCCCCTGTTGCAACAAATCAATGAATGTAATTTTGTTTGACTACACACATGTTCCTGGTCATCTCCCATCGCAAGGCATCGACAATATGAATTGGTACAAATGCTTTGAAAACTATTTGGCAGTATCTGCCAAAGCTGAAAATATGTACACTCGGTGACCCCAAAATTTTAATCGTAGGTATAAACCCAGCATAAATGAGTACCCATGTGCACAAAAAGTAAATGTACAAAAATATTCACAGTGGCATTATTCATAATAGGAAAAAAACTAGAAACCACCCAAAGTCCATCAATTATAGAATAAATGAGTGAATGATGGTATATTCCTACAATAGAATTTTATATAATAAAAGGGGACGAATTATTGCTACACTGAACTATATAGATAAATTTCCCAAAATATGATATGGAGTAAAAAAAATGCCAGACATGAAAAAATATGTCATATGATTTCAATCATATTAGGCTCAAGAACAGGCAATATTGATTTATGAAGTAGAAGTCAAAAGAGCGGTCATTTGGAGGAGATAAGGTGGGGGCCAATAGGAAACTAGTAATGAGTTTCGATGTTTTTTTTTTTTTTATCTCAGTGGTGGTTATAAAAGTATATTTAATTTGTGGTAATCCATCAAGCTGCCTATTTATAAATAATAAAATTGCCTGGATATATGTTAACTTCAATTAATAAAGGCAGTTTAAAACTTATTCATACCTTGTTTGGTACTCCTTATAACTTGAAATAAACATAACATGTTCACTTAACTGACTTTATTGAGCACCTTCTATGTGCCAGGCACCACAGGGATACAAGAGCTGATGTGCAGTGCATGGCCACCCCTTCAAGGGCCTTTCCCTTACAGTCAAAGGGGGAGAGTCTGTAAAAATAAGTGCATAGTAAATGAAGCATGAAGTATAAGGGAGAATAAAGGAAAACAAAAGGAAAAGAGAGAAATAATAGAAATTCTTAGAGGCAGCTCCACATCCTATGGGTTCATATATATTGCATGTGAAAAGAAATATTAAAATGATATATTTGACTATCACAAACAGATATGCTGAAACACATTGCACTGATAACAAATAAATTGCAATGTGCTTCATAAAATGTTGATGCGGTTATATGTAATATATTCTCATTTCAAAATTTATTGCTAAATTATTTAACAATTCAAAACTGTGTGTATAGATCACAATTTTGTCAAAGTTGCAAAGTATGGCTTCTATTTTTAAAAATTAATTTCTTTGGATAATTTTTTCCTTCTTGGTTTTTGGAATAAAATAGAATGACCTGAGTGGGAGGGGATAGAGCATGGGGGAGGATGTTATCTTCCACGCTTTTATTTTAACCCTACCACTCATCCACTTAGAGACCCCCTCCATCCATCCTTCTCCTGCAGCTCAATTGTTCCCGCACAGGAGTCCAGCCAACCCAGAGTCACATTACAACTCCACTAGAGTTTCGGGCTAAGCTAGGCAAAGATTTAGGAAAGAAAAATTGCCCAGGAAATTTTAGTTCAACAGTCAAGAGCTCAAGCTGTAGAGAGCAAGAGCCTGGTTTTAAACTTCAACTCTGCCACCTGTTGTATGACTTCAGGCAAGTCCTTAACTGGCCCTCCAGTTTCCTCTTCTGCAAAATGGGGATAATAAAAAAGCACCATCTTCATAATGTTATGAGAGCACATGAAAAAAATGAAAAGCATAACATAGCATAGTGCTTGGCACATTGTGAGTTCTTTCCTCCTTCCACACAACCCTCTGCTGTCTGAAATCACACCTCCTCTTCTCACTCCCAAGCCTCAGCCCATGCCATTTGGAGGCAAGCAAATCCTTCCATCCAAAATCATGATGGAAATACTGAACATGTTACTCAAGTATCATATGGTTGCAATTAACAGAATCCTAACTCAAGACAGTTAATTAAGTGAAAAGAATATTTATGGCTCTTGTAACTATAAAGTCGAGGGAGAAAGGGTAGGATCAACGGAGTCAACATACACAGAGAGCACTCTCTCTCTATTTCTGTGTGTTTCTGTCTTTCTGTCTCCGTATTGTTTTCTACCTCTGGTCGGCATTATTTTCCTACAAGCTATCTCCGTGTTATACCTCCATGTTACATCAAAGATGGCATCACCAACTCCAGGCTTATCTGGTTTTTTTGGTACCAGAGAAAAGGGAGTATCTCTTTTCTAATTATCCCATCAAAATTTCCAGGAGTATCTCTCATTGGATCATAGTAAGTTACATGTTTACGTTTCAACCAAGTGCTATAGTGAGAGGTATGGAATAAACCTTGCAACTGCACCCAATAATATGAATAAAAATCAGAGCAGGAATGCTCCCGAGGGGAAATTGAAATGACCTCACTGCCCACAAGCAAGTGAGTTTTCCCAAGAAACAGTTAACATTCTCTGGTCCATTCCCCAAAGTGATTCCTGTAATAGGAAGGTTCTGATGAATAGTTAACACTAATTAAACAGAGTCACAGAATATAGAATGCTAGAGCTGGGAAGTCATCATGTGCAACCCCCTCATCTTACAGATGACAAAACTGTCTCAGAAAGGAAAAAGGGCTCCCCAGAGACAACATGGTGGGTTAGTGACTGAGGCAGGTGAAACCCCCAAATCTCTGGGTACCTGACCCAGTGGATTGTTTTCCCAGTTTTATTTTTCCCCCATTCAAGTGTATGTGACTAATATTTGCTGGCATCCCCTCCTTTAAAAGAGTCTATCCTGATAGGAGCCGAAGAAGTATAGGTGATACTCAACAGCGACATACAGCTGAATAATCCTTGTACACTCTCTACCGAGGATGAAGAACATCCCATAGAGAAGCCTAATACATGCTCCTCAATGCCTAGTGTAGACCACTCACAGATTTCACTGAAGACTGTGACAAGGGAACAAGGAGGTTCCAATGAAGATCCCAATGGAGGAGAAAAAACCTGCTTTTTTGAGCATCGTGAGGGTAGCAAAGGGTGGTTCTTTGAACTTTTTACTCTCTGCCTTGTCTGGCCAATGGTATGGAAGCCCCTAAAATAGGAAGGGACTTCAGGGGTGCCTCACTCGGTTAAGCATCTGCCTTCGGCTCAGGTCACGATCCTGCGGTCCTGGGATTGAGTCCTGCCTCCGGCTCCCCGCTCAGCGGGGAGTCTGCTTCTTCCTCTCCAGCTGCCCCTTCCCCCCCCCACACCCCCCCCCGCTTGTGCCCGTTCTCTCTCTCAAAAATGAACAAATAAAAAACTTTTTTTTTTTTTAATTTTTTATTTATTTTCAGCGTAACAGTATTCATTGTTTTTTCACCACACCCAGTGCTCCATGCAATCTGTGCCCTCCCTAATACCCACCACCTGGTTCCCCCACCCTCCCACCCCGCCCCTTCAAAACCCTCAGGTTGTTTTTCAGAGTCCATAGTCTCTCATGGTTCACCTCCCCTTCCAATTTCCCTCAACTCCCTTCTCCTCTCCATCTACCCTTGTCCTCTATATTATTTGTCATGCTCCACCAATAAGTGAAACCATATGATACTTGACTTTCTCTGCTTGACTTATTTCACTCAACATAATCTCTTCCAGTCCTGTCCATGTTGCTACAAAAGTTGGGTATTCGTCCTTTCTGATGGAGGCATAATACTCCATAGTGTATATGGACCACATCTTCCTTATCCATTCATCCGTTGAAGGGCATCTTGGTTCTTTCCACAGTTTGGCGACCGTGGCCATTGCTGCTATAAACATTGGGGTACAGATGGCCCTTCTTTTCACTACATCTGTATCTTTGGGGTAAATACCCAGCAGTGCAATTGCAGGGTCATAGGGAAGATCTATTTTTAATTTCCTGAGGAATCTCCACACTGTTCTCCAAAGTGGCTGCACCAGTTTGCATTCCCACCAACAGTGTAAGAGGGTTCCCCTTTCTCCACATCCTCTCCAACACACGTTGTTTCCTGTCTTGCTAATTTTGGCCATTCTAACTGGTGTAAGGTGGTATCTCAATGTGGTTTTGATTTGAATCTCCCTGATGGCTAGTGATGATGAACATTTTTTCATGTGTCTGGTAGCCATTTGTATGTCTTCCTTGGAGAAGTGTCTGTTCATATATTCTGCCCATTTTTTAAAAAAAAGAAAGAAAGGGACTTTAGTTTCTTCTCTGGCTATGCTTAGGATAGGATGGACTTCAGGCAACCTTGGAATTAGAGCTTATTTGTGTTTAACTTATATGAATTCAACGGTATGCACTCAATACGGAGAGAGAGCAGAAAAATGAATCAGTGTGGATTACCCTGCAGTTTTTCACTAAATGGATGCCTGCTCCAGGGAGAGAAAGGGAAAGTACAAGTCTGTAAGCGACGTCTTTATCCGGAGGTCAACCCAAAACAACACGACTAGATTTAGTGCCGGCAAGAAAACCAGTTGGGTTGACTTATCAAGAAATATGATGGCCAGTCTCCGGATGGCCAAATAACTCAGAGGTAATTTGGGCTGTACAAGGTATTCACCTTAAGTGCTGACTTTGAAACTTCCCAATAAAATGTCATGGGCCTGTATAAAGTGGACAGCACAGAAAACATCACAAGTAGCATAATTAGCTGATAGTAACAACAACTAACACTAACAGCTAACATTTTATTCTTTTTTAAGATTTTATTTATTTAACAGAGACAGAGACAGCAAGAGAGGGGAACACAAGCAGAGGGAGTGGGAGAGGGAGAAGCAGGCTTCCGCCAAGCACAGAGCCCAACGAGGGGCTCAATCCCAGGACCCTGGGATCATGACCCGAGCCGAAGGCAGACACTTAAACAGCTAACACTTTATAGCACTCTTCCAAGCATTTTTACATCTATTAATTCATTTAATTCTCAAAACAACCCTAAGAAGTAAGAAGGCAGATTTTTCATAATCCCCAGTTTACAGATGAAGAAAATAAGACCTGCCCAAAGTCACACAGCTAACGAGTGACAGAAACCAGAATATAAAGATATAAATGTGTGTTTTGTCCTCCCCACTAAGAGATTAGTTTTCTCTTGCAAGCTCAGAAAGGTGGCCCTTTCTTTGTATAACGTTGCCTTGGGTGTGCTTTTGTAGGACAGAGCCAAAAAATATTAAAAAATCAGGCCTACCAGGCAGAGATTATGTTCTTCCTAGCTAATTTTTTCAAAAGCCCTGCCTCTCTGAGAAATGTTGTGATGGGTTATACTACACAGACAAAAGAAGAAAAAGTTGCTTGGACTTTTTCAGGCAACTTGATTTGAAGAGAGGTAAATATTTATTCAAAAAGACAACAAGGAAAAGTCCTTTGCAGTTCCCCCACAGGCTGGTCCCTGCGTGCTGACTGTCAGCGGCTGGGGTAGTGACTGAACTTCAAATACAGCCTTAGTCCCAAGAACGGCAGTGCCATGCCCAACCTTGGCACAGAAGCCTCAGGAGTTTCCCTTCAAGTGAACAACAAGGCTGGAAAAATGACCCTATAAGTGGTAACCCATGTGGCGTCAAGGCAGGTGACCCTTCCCCGGACATGCTGCCCTGCAAAGACTTCCCGAGCCTTTGTTTGACTACGTGGGGTCAGGTTGGAAACAGAAGAATCTCGGGTTAGGACAAACACTGAAATTTTGCTACTGCAGATTAAACTCGATTTTGAGAACTACAAGAATGTGACCTGTCTTGCCCCACGGTGTTGTGGAATAAAATGCATCCCTGCTACATAGATAAGGAGCAAATTCCTGAGAGGCGGAACTGGAGTTGACCTTGGTAAGAAAGCGGTGGACTGAAGGTCTTGGGGAGATGAAGGAGGTGATGAAACAAATTAGGCCTCCACACAGATAACATTCCTGAACAAGGCGAGATAAGGGAACAAAGGCATATCCTTGGCTGACTAGAGATAGGGAAACAAAGAAGAGACCACTGTGGGTGGCCTCCAGAGAGAGTGATGGACGGGAAGGGAGGAGGGATGCTGCATGCTGGGCCTGAGGGGGGTGGGGAGGGGGCAGAACTTGGAGGAAGAGTGCTTGTATGATGAGTGTGCCGCTTTCAATCGCCTGCCTGGTGTGGCTTTCCCTCCAGCTGGTGGACTGAGAGAAGAGACTGCTCTAAATGCGAACAGAGTTCAGTTCCATGAGTCTGTTCAACACTTAGGTGGTCTTACCTCTCCGTGCACTACTCTAGGTGGCAAGACAGTGAGATACAATTGGTGTCATAAGAGGTATGATGCATCCTGGGACAGAAGGACAACAGAGAGAACAGTAGAGAGGGTGAGTGAGGCCGAGCTGGCTGGCCAGGGAGTCAGCGGGTTCAAGGGAACCAGCATCCCAAAGACAGACCCAAAACCCAATGAGCACAGCACGTCTTGCTGGGGTTTAATGAAGATTCAACAGGGAATGACAATTCTGAGGTCAGAGAAGAGGAGCATGGAGACCTGAGGTTGAATCCCAGTCAATCTTCAGGTGAATGGGCAGGAGAAATGGGATATAAGAGGTAAGGGGGGAACAGAGCTCAGAATTTCCATGAAATCCATAAAGGAAACAGAAAAGGAGCTGGACCTCAGAGGCCTCCCAGTGCCCACAGCTGATGCAGGGTCTACTGGAAACTGGGTCTGGTCGGTAATATCACTTAATTCCAAGCCTCGCAAGGTGTATATTGACAATAGTGATGGTGACAAGTGCCAATAGGCCTGGGCTCAGGAGCAGCGCTCCTGAGTTCAAATCCCTCCTCCACCACTTACAGCTGGCCTGTGAAATCTTAGCTAACTTCCACCTCCCCCATGTATCTCATGTGTGAGTGAAGCTAACATCACCTACTCAAAGAGTTACTGTTTAAACGAATTGAACTAATTTAGGTTAGGCCCTTAATACAGACTAACCATATATCCCAGTTTGTCTGAGATAGCCCAGTTTGGGTTTCCCACCAGGTATAATTGTTAGTAGAGCTTCCTTTAACTGAACAGTGTCCTGGTTTGACTTCTGCTTCTGATCAAGATGGAGTAACATGGAGTTACCCTCCTGCCTAAAACAACATTAAAAAATGAACAATACACTTACGGCGAGTGTAGCATAACATAACTTGTCAAATAACTTGTCAAATTATTATGTTATACATATGAAACTAATGCAACATTCTATGTCACCTATACTTCGATTTTTTAAAATGAACAATATAAGTAACAATGATTCTCAAGCGATTAGACGTCAGAGAATAAAACAATGGTCCCTGACAGATGAGTCCGCTGATTTCCCTAGCTCACTGCCTGGAGAAAGTTTCCAGGTCACAGAGGAAGGAAGGGAGATGGGGCTGAGAGTCCAAGAAGGTCAACAAAGTTAAAGTTCTCAAAGCCAAGAGTCAGATAAAAGGATGCACACAGAGCTCAGGGGGCCTACAGAGGGTCCACTTCAAGTACTGATAAACAAACGTGTGAGAAAACTTCCCCAAGTGCAGGGGGAAAAAAAATACACTGCCCCACATTAGAACAATATCCTCTATTAGTGGCTTTTCCCAACAGCCAGAATGAAAATCCCATAATTCGTAGGGCACTCGTTAGATTGCTAAGAAGGATCTGACTTCGGTTGTAGAGAAAAATTAATCCTAGATTAAACGCTTCTCTGGCCCCACCTAACAAAGATTAAAAGCAAGATCTACATGAATTAAACTGTTTCCTAGTAATTTACCACACTCCAAAAAAACTCTCAAGAACATTTATAGGAATACAAAATATTGTCAATCTAGACTTCTTTACCCAACAAAAATATCTTTCAAAAACAAAAGCTACTTAGGTTGTTGCTTCCATATCTTGACTAACAACATAAATGATGCTGCAATAAATATGGGAGTGCGTATACTGTTTCAAATTAGTGCTTTCATTTCTTTGGGGGAAACACCTAGTAGCGGAATTACTGTATCTTACAGTATTTCTCTTTTGAAATTATTTTTATTGACATAGAATGTATTATTTGCCCCAGGGGTACAGGTCTGTGAATCATCAGGCCCACACATTTCACAGCACTCACCATAGCACATACACTCCCCAATGTCCATTACCCAGATACCCTATCCCTAACCCTACACCCCCCAGCAAACCTCAGTTCATTTTGTGAGATTAAGAGTCTCTTATGGTTTGTCTCCCTCCCGATCCCATCTTATTTCATTGTTTCCTTCCTCACCCCCACAACCCCTCGCCCTGTCTCTCAAATTCCTCATATCAGAGAGAAGATATGATAACTGTCTTTCTCTGATTGACTTATTTCACTCAGCATAATACCCTCGGGTTCCACCCACGTCATTGTAAGATTTTGTTTCTTTTGATGGCTGCATAGTATTTCTGTGTGTGTGTGTCTGTCTGTCTGTCTGTCTGTGTAGCACATCTTCTTGATCCATTCATCTGTTGATGGAAATCTAGGTTCTTTCCATAGTTTGGCGATTGTGGACATTGCTGTTATAAACATTCGGTTTCACGTGCCCCTTTGGATCACTACATTTGTATCTTTAGGGTAAATACCCAATAGTGTGATTGCTGGGTGGGAAGGGTAGCTCTATTTTCAACTTTTTGAGGAACCTCCATACTGTTTTCCAGAGTAGCAGTACCAGCTTGCATTCCCACCAATAGTGTAGGAGAGTTCCCCTTTCTCCACATCCTCGCCAACATCTGTTGTTTCTGGACTTGTTAATTTTAGCCATTCTGACTGGTGTGAGGTGGTATCTCATTGTGGTTTTGATTTGTATTGATTGCCCTGATGTCGAGTGATGTGGAGCACTTTTTCATGTGTCTGTTGGCCATCTGGTTGATGTCTTCTTTGCCAAAATGTCTGTTCATGTCTTCTGCCCATTTTGTGTTTGGATTATTTGTTCTTCATGTGTTGAGTTTGAGAAGTTCTTTATAGATTTTGGATACTAGCCCTTTATCTGATAGATCATTTGTGAATATCTTCTCTCATTCTGTCAGTTGTCTTTTGATTTTGTTAACTATTTCCTTTGCTGTGCAAAAGCTTTTGATCTCGATGAAGTCCCAATAGTTCGTTTTTGCCCTTGCTTCTCTTGCCTTTGGCGATGTTTCTAGGAAGAAGTTTCTATGGCTGAGGTCGAAGAGGTTGCTGCCTGTGTTCTCAAGGATTTTGATGGATTCCTGTCTTACATTAAGGTCTTTCATCCATTTTGAGTCTATTTTTGTGTGTGGTGTAAGGAAATGCTCCTGTTTCATTCTTCTCCATGTGGCTGTCCAATTTTTCCAACACCATTTGTTGAAGAGACTATCCTATTTCCATTGGACATTCTTTCTTGCTTTGTCGAAGATAAGTTGACCATAGAGTTAAAGGTTTGTTTCTGGGCTCTCTATTCACTCCATTGATCTATGTGTCTGTTTTTGTGCCACTACCATACTGTCTTTATGATTACAGCTTGTAATAGAGCTTGAAGTCTGCAATTGTGATGCCACCAACGTTGGCTTTCTTCTTCAACTTTCTTCTGGCTATTCAGGGTCTTTTCTGGTTCCATATAAATTTTAGGATTATTGTTTCCATTTCTTTGAAAAAAATTGATGGTATTTTGATAGGGATTGCATTAAACATGTAGATTGCTTTAGGTAGCATAGACATTTTCACAATATTTGTTCTTCCAGTCCATGTTTTTCCATTTCTTTGTGTCTTCCTCAATTTCTTTCATGAGTACTTTATAAAGTTTTCTGAGTACAGATTCTCTGCCTCTTTCGTTAGGTTTATTCCTAGGTATCTTATGGTTTTGGGTGCAATTGTAATGGGATCGACTCCTTAATTTCTCTTTCTTCAGTCTTGCTATTAGTGTACAGAAATGCAACTGATACTGTGCATTGATTTTATATCCTGACACTTTACTGAATTCCTGTACAAGTTCTAGGAGTTTTGGAGTGGAGTCTTCTGGGTTTTCCACATAAAGTATCACATCAACTGCAAAGAGTGAGAGTTTGACTTCTTTGTGGATTTGGATGCCTTTAATTTCTTTTTGTTGTCTGATTGCTGAAGCCAGGACTTCCAGTACTATGTTGAATAGCTATGGTGATAGTGGACATCCCTGCTGTGTTCCTGATCTTAGGGGACAAGCTCTCAGTTTTTCCCCATTGAGAATGATATTCGCTGTGGGTTTTTCATAGATGGTTTTGATGATATTGTGGTATGTACTCTCTATCCCTACACTCTCTTTTGAAATTTTTGAGGAACGCTTAAAGTGTTTCTACAGTGGCTGTGGCAATTCATATTTCCACCAACAGTATACAAGTCTTCCTTTTTCTCCATATCTTCACTAACACTTGCTATTTCTTGTCTTTTTTATTGTAGCCATTCTGACAGGTATAAGGTGACATTTCATTACGGTCTTGATTTGCATTTCCTTGATGATTAATGATGTTAAGGATCTTTTCATATGTCTGTTAGCCATCTGTTTGTCTTCTTTGGAAAAATGTCTATTCACTTCCTCTTCCCATTTTTTAACTGGATTGTTTGGTTTTTAGTTGTTGAATTGTATACATTCTTTATATATTTTGTATATTAACCTGTTATCAGATATATCATTTGCAAGTATCTTCTTCCATTCACTAGGTTGTCTTTTGGCTTTGTTGATGGTTTCCTTTACTATGCAAAAACTCTAATTTTGAGGTAGTCCCATTAGTTTATTTTTTATTTTGTTTCCCTTACCTTAGGAGACATAGTTTGAAAAATTGTTGCTACAGCCAATGTCAGAGAAATTACTGCCCATGTTCTCTTTGAGGATTTTTATGGATGCAGTCTAAGTGTCCACCAATAAAGAAATGGTAAGGAAGATGTGGTACAAACATATGATAGAATATTATGCAGCCATAAAAAAAAGAATAGGATTATACCATTTGAAACAACATGGACAGGTCTAGAGGGTACTATGCTAAGTGAAATGAGTCAGAGTAGGAAAGACAAATACCATATTATTTCACTTATATGACGAATCTTAAAAAATGAATTAACAAATGAAAAGCAGAATCAGATCTATAAATATAGAAAACAAACTAATGGTTGCCAGAGGGAAGGGGGAATAGAAAGATGGATGAAACAGGTGAAGAGGAGCAGGAAATACAGGCTTTCAGTTATGGAATGAATAAGTCACAGAAATAAAATGCACAGCATAAGGAATATAGTCAATAATATTGTGATAGCACTGTATGGTGACAGATGGTAGCTAACACTTGTGGTGAGCATAGCATAATGTATAAATCTGTGCAATCAAACTATGTTCTACACCTGAAACTAATGTAACATTGTGTCAACTACAATCAAATAAAAAAAAATAAGTTGAATACTTTTTCAGACACACACAATCTCAAAGAAGTCATAACCAGCAGACTTATAATTCAAGAAATATTAAAGAAAGTCCTTTAAGCAGAAGAAAAATTATTCCAGATATAAACTCAAATTCAGAAATTTTAACTGCCTGGGTAAATACAATAATTTCTTCTTTTTTTTCTAAGATTTTATCCATTTATTTGAAAGGGAGAGAGAGCATGTGAGAGAGTACAAGTAGGAAGGAGGGTCAGAGGAAGAGGGAGAATCAGACTCCCAACTGAGAAGGGAGCCCAATATAGGGCTTGGTCCCAGGACCCTGGGATCATGACCTGAGCTGAAAGCAGACACTTAACTCATTGAGCCACCCAGGTGTCCCTCTTCTTCTTCTTTTCTTTTTTAAGGTTTATTTATTTATTTTAGAAAGTAAGCATGCAAGGGAGTAGGGGCAGAGGGAGAGGAAAAAGAAAATCTCAGGCAGACTCCATGCTGAGCTTGGAGCCTGACACAGGGCTCAATCTCAAAACCCTGAGACCACGATCTGAGCCAAAATCAAAAGTCAGTCATTCAACCATCTTAGCCACACAGGCTCTCCAATAATTCTTTTTTCTTATCACTTAATTTTATGACTTAAATCTTTATTAAAAAAAAAAAAACATCAACTGTGGGGGCCTGGGGGCCTCAGTCAGTTAAGGGACTGACTCTTGATTTTGGCTCAGGTCATGATCTCAGGGTCCTGGGACTGAGTCCCATGTCAGGCTCTGCACTTGGCAGGGAGTCTGCTTGAGATTCTCTCTCTCTCCCTCTCCCTGTACCCCTCCCTGGCTTATGCTCTCCTCTCTCCCTCTCTCCTCTCTCTCTCTAAAATAAAACAATAAATCTTTAAAAAAAAGGAAAAAGAAAACATCAACTGCTTAAAGCATACACACACGCACATATATAACTGTATATATGTAAAATTATAAACTGATAAAATTATAAAACCTAAAGCAGCCACTAAAATAACACAATGAAGAGTTATAGATAACAGACCAACAAAGGAGAAAAATAGAATCAGAAAAATTACTCAATCCAAAAACAAAGTAGAAAAAATAGTAAAAGGAATTTAAAAGGAGATGAAAAAAATGAATAAAGGATATAGTCCAAACATATGTGTAAAAGCCCAAGAACCATACTCAAATTAAATGTAAATAGCTTAAATCCCTCTTAATTTAAAAAGCAAATTGTCAAAATGGATTTTTTAAAAAAGTTATACCTAATTACATGCTGCCTATAAGAAACTCATATTAAATATAAAAATTAAAGGTATATGCCAGGCAAATACTAATCAAAATGAAGAGGCTATATTAGTATCAAAGTTAGATTTCAGAGAAAAAAAAAAACTTTAACAAAAGTTAAAGATAGCCACTTCATAATGATAGAGTTCAATTTACCAGAAATAAATACCAATTCTAAATATTTATACACCTAAACAAAGTAAATCTCAAAGTGATGGAACTGCAATGAGAAATAGAAAAGATTTCATTTTTGTCAAAGATTTCAATGCTCCTCTCTCAATAATGGATAAAGCATGCAGTTAGAAAATCAGTAAAAAGAAAGAAAATTTGAACAACATTCTCAACGAACTTAACCTAAGTGACATTACTATAACATTTATCAACAATAAACATTCTTTTCAAGTGTATATGAAAAATATATCAAATTAGGTCATAATATAGACCATAAAACAAGTTTCAAAAAATTAATAAGGATCCAAGTCATACCAAGTATGTTCTCTGACCATAGTGGGATTAAATTACAAATCAATAACAGAAAAATATCTCAAAAATCATCTAAATATTTGGAAACTAAATAACACATTTCTAAATAACCCATGAGTTAAAGAAGAAATCAAAAGAGTATTTTCCATTCAAGGAAACACAATTTCTTCAAAATTTGCCTAATGCAACTAGAGGAGTTCTTACACGGAAATTTATAGTACTAAAACACTTACGTGAGAAAAATTGAAATGTCTCAAATCAGTGACCTCAACTTCCACATAAGAAACTAGAAAAAGAAGAGCAAATAAAACCCAAAGTAAGCAAGAGGAAGAAAATAAACATCAGCACAGAAATCAGTGAATTAGAAAACAGAAAACACACAGTAAAACAATAAAACCAAAATGTGGTTCCTTTATAGAAGCTCAATGACATTGAAAACATCCAGCCATCAGGGGGGAAAAAAGACATAAATTTCCAATATTAGAAACAAAACAGATGACATCACTAAAGATTCTACATATAGTCAAAAGATAATAATGAAATAGTGTGAACAATTTTATGCCAATAAATTTGGCAACTTAGATGACATGGACCAATGAGTCAAAAGGCGAAAACTTTTCTAAGGTTACTCAAGAAGATCTAGGTTACCTGAACAGCAATACAACAAACTAATTAGTTGTTTAAAACTCCCACAAAGAAAATTCCAGGCTTAGGTGGCTTCAAGGGAACTCTATCAAACGTTTAGGAGTATAAAAATACCAATTCTAGTCAAACTTTCCCAGAGAATTAAAGAGAAGGGAATACTTCTGAACTCATTCTATGAGGCCCTTTACTTTGCTTTTAAAAAGAAAAAGAAGCATTACCAAAAAGAAAAGAGAAAACCACAGACCAATGTTTCTCACAGACATAGATGAAAAAAATATTAACAAAATGTGAGCACACTGACTCCAACAATCTACAAAAGAATAATACATCATAACCAAGTGAGGATTATCCAAAGAACAAAAGTTTAATTTAACATTTGAAAATCAAAGTAATTAATGATAGAAAATTTTGAAAGAAAACCATGTAATCATTTCAATGGATGCAAAAAAAGAGTTCAACAAAATCCACCATTTATATCTGATTTTTTAAAAATCTCAGCAAACTAATAGGACTTCTCAACCAGATAATCATATCTACAAAAATAATATAGCTAACATAATTATTAATGGTGAAAGTCTAAGTACTTCACCCCTAAAATCAGGAATAAGCAAAAATGTGCAGCCTCACCATTTATATTAAACATTATGCTGGAGTTCCAGTCAGTGAAAAAAGTCTAAATAAATAAATAAATTCAAACTGAAGTAATGCTATCTTTATTCACCATTGACATGATCATCTATGTAAGAAGAAAAATTCCCATACTACAAAAAAAGTTTCCAAAACTCATGCAAGAGTTCAGGAACGATGCACAATATAAGATCAATATATTTAAAAATTATATTTCTGTGTACTAGCAACAAATAATAAGAACTTAAAATTAAATACCAATACTATTTACAAAACCATCCAAAATTATGAAATACACAGAGACAAACTTAACAAAATGTGTAGGACTTGTATGCTGAAAACTATAAAACATTCCTGAGAAATACTAGGGTCTAGGTACATGGAGAGATAGACCATGCTCATGAATCAGAAGATTCAAAATACTATTAATACATAAAATCTTCTCAAACTGAATGCAGATTCAACCCATTCCTCATAAAAATCCCAGCAGACATTTTTTTTTTTAGAAATTAACTATATGGAAGGAAAAAAAAAGAAATTAACTATATGGGTCTAAAATTCATTTAGAAATGCAAAAGCCTCAGAATAACCAAAATGGCTTTGACTGGGAAGAAAATTGGAGGATTTACACTACCTAACTGTAAAACAATTTGTAGAAAAAAATTAAGACAGTATGGTATTAGTGAACAGGTAGACAAAAATATTGATGGAAGAGAATAGAGGGCTGAAAAATACACACATATGAACAACTGATTTTTTACAAAGATTCAAAGGTGACTTAATTGAGGAAAAAATAGTCTCTTTTTTTGATAAAGAATAGTCTTTTCAATAAATAAATGCTGGAGTAATCATACCCATATACATATATTCATATATACATGTAAATATACATACATATACGCACATGCACATACACACACACACACACACACAAATATATAGCTCAAACCACACCTAGCTCCAAACACAAAAATTAAAGCAAAATGAAAACAAAGCATCAAGCCCAAATGGGCTTACTTGTGAATTCTACCAAACATTTAAAGAAAAAATTATACAAAGTGCCTACAATCTCTTTCAGAAGATAGAAGCAGAAGGAATGCCTCCTAACACATTCTATGAGGCCAGCATTACCCTAATACCAAAACCAGACAAAGGAATAAATTATAGGAAAAAATAAAGAGACCAATATCTCTCATGAACATAGATGCAAAAATCCTTAACAAAATATTAGCAAATCAAATCCAACGATGTATAAAAATGATAATACACATGACCAAGTGGAATTTATCCCAGGTATGCAGGCTGCTTTAACATTTGAATGTCAATTAATGTAATCCATCACATCAAGAGACTAAAAATGAAAAATCACATCATCATATCAATACATGCAAAAAGCATTTAACAAAACCTAACACCCTTCCATGATAAACAGTCAGCAAACTAGAGGGGAGCTTTTCTACTTGATAGAGAAGAGCTACAAAAATCCTACAACTAATGTCATATCTAATGGTAAGAACCTCAAAGCTTTCCCACTAAGATCAGGTACAAAGTAAGGATGTCCTCTCTTGGAACTCCTTTTCAATAGTATTCTGGAAGTTCTACCTAATGCAGTAAGTCAAGAAAAAGAAATTAAAAGTATATGGATTAAGAAGGAAGAAGTAAAACCGTCTTTGTTCTCAGATGACATGATTGCCTTTACAGAAAATCCAAAATTTAAAAAAATCCAAACTAATTCAC
Source organism: Martes martes (assembly GCF_963455335.1). Classification (NCBI taxonomy): domain Eukaryota; kingdom Metazoa; phylum Chordata; class Mammalia; order Carnivora; family Mustelidae; genus Martes; species Martes martes. The sequence continues at coordinate 6,291,559 of NC_137905.1, forward strand.
AAAGAATCTTGGAACTAATTAGTGATTACAGTGAGGCTGTGGGGACAAGGTTAATAAACACGTGTCAACTGCTTTCCTACATACCAACAATGAACAAATAGAATCTAAAACTAAAAATAGTATCATCTATATTAGCACCCAAAAAATGAAACATATAGGTATAAATTGAACAAAACATGCATAAGGTCTGGATGAGGAAATGACAAAACTATGATGAAAGAAATTAAATAAAAACTAAGTAAATGGAAAGATATCCTATGTGCATAGATAGGAAGCATCAAAATTGTCAAGATGTCAGTTCTTCCCAATCTGACCTACAGATTCAATGCAATTTTTGCATTGTAGCTCTTCTCTATCAAGTTGAAAAGTTCCCCTCTAGTTTGCTGAGTGTTTTTTCTAGTTTGCTGAGATTTTCCCAATCAAAATCCTAGAACGAATTTTATAGATGTTGACAAACTGATTCGAAAGTTTATGTGAAGGCAAAAGACTGAGAATGGCCAACACAATATTGAGGAAGAAGAACAAAGTTGCAAGACTGACATTATCAGACTTCAAGACTTACTATAAAGCTAGAGTCATCAAGACAGTGTGGTATTGGATAGAGGAGCAAAGGAGCAGAAGCAATTTGATGGAGCAAGAATAGCCTCTTCAGCACTGGCACAACTGGGCATCCACCTGTGGAAGAATGAATCTAGACACAGACCTTATGCCCTTCACAAACATTAACCTAAAACTGATCACAGATAACATAGAGAAAATCTAAAGGACCTTGGGTAGAGTGTTGACTTTTTATATACAACACCAAGTGCTCAACCCATGAAATAATCCGCAAGCTGGACTTCACAAATATAAACTTTTGTTCCATAAGACAGTGTCAAGAGAATGAGAAAACAAGATATGGACTGAGGGAGACTCTTTGATAAACACACGTCTGGTAAACGACTCCTCCAAAATATACAAAGAGCTCTTAAAACTCTACGGTAAAAAAAAAAAAAAAATTAAAAATGGGCCAAGGACCTTAACAGATATTACTCCAAAGAAAATATGTAGATGCCAATAAGCATATGAAAAGATGTTCCAGGGGCGCCTGGGTGGCTCAGTGGGTTAAAGCCGCTGCCTTCGGCTCAGGTCACGATCTCAGGGTCCTGGGATCGAGCCCCGCGTTGGGCTCTCTGCTCAGCGGGGAGCCTGCTTCCTCCCTTCTCTCTCTGCCTGCCTCTCTGCCTACTTGTGATCTGTCTGTCAAATAAATAAATAAAATCTTTAAAAAAAAAAAAAAAGAAAAGAAAAGATGTTCCACATTATACATCATCAGGGAAATGTAAATTAAAACAACAATCAGATATCACCATATACCTTTTAGAATGGCCCAAGTCTAGAACACTGACAACACAAAATGCTGGCAAGAATGTGGTGCAGTGGGAATTCTCATTCATTGCTGGTGAGAATGCACGATGGTATAGCCACTTCTGAAGACAGTTTGGTGGTTTCTTACAAAACTAAACATACTCTAACCATGCAATCCAGCAGTTCTTATTAAGTGAAAGAAGCCAGTCTATATGAGGCTACATACTCATGATTCCAACTATATTACATTCTTGAAAGACAAAACTGTGGAGACAGTAAAAAGATCAGTGGTTGCCAGAGATTAGGGGAGAGGGAGGGATGATTAGGGCAGTAAAACTACTCTGTACGATATCATAGTGATAGATACATGTCATTATCAATCTGTCCAGACCCATAGAATGTACACCACCAAGAGTGAACTATAATGTAAACTGTACACTTTGGGGGATTATGATGGGTCAAGGTAGGATCATCAATTTTAACCAGTCCAACCTGCTGGGAGGTATTGATGATGGGAGTTGCTATGCATGTTTGGGGGCAGGGAGTATATTAAAAAAAAAAATCTTTGTACTTTCCCTTCTATTTTGTTGTGAATATAAAACTCCGAAAAAAAAAAAAAACTGAAGTACTGATGAAAAAGAAGAAGAAAAAAAAATTTAGTATTAGTACAATCTTACCTTCTATAGTCATAAAGGCCCAAGAATGAAGCTAGGTCTGATCTGAAGACAGGCCCAGAGAGTAGATCTAGGAGTAGGGAGCTGGGGGAGTACAGACTAAGAGCTTGAATTCGGGGGGTGGGGGTGGACAGAACTAGGTTAAAACCTTAACTCTGCCATTTACTGGCCGTGTGACCTTGAGCAAGAGCCTAGCCTTCTCTGAGTTCTCCGATGTCTCCTTGACAAACAGTGGTAGAAAGCAGCAGTGCAAGGCAGCGGTAGCATGAACAGCGGTAGCCTCGTAGGGTGGCTGGGGTGGGTACCAAGTAAGAGGATGCGGAGGAAGAGAGAAGAATCACATCCTGTATATAGTAACCACAAAACAGCTTCTTGAAAAGAAAAAAAACACAGCAAAGCTCTGAGCAAGAAGGAGATGCTGAGCATAGATGCTTGGTCACTGGAGGTGAACGTGAACCCCTAAGGCAGTGTGTGCTGCAGGGTGACCCTGGAGTACCAGGCTCTCTGCCAAGGCCTGAGAGTATTAACGGGCTTGGTTTTGTTTTCAGGATGAAATCATAACAGGAAAAAGTGTAAAGACTTTTTTTTTTTTTTAAATAATCTAGCTGAATGTGTTACTCTTCCTAAGTGAGTTGCTAATGGAACTATTCTACCAGCCACAGCATGTACTTAGCAGAACTGTCACAAATGTTCAGAAACAAGACTCTCTCTCTATCGATGAGGATGCCCTGACCTCAAAAAGTGGACCTTCTTAGGGACAAAAGGTGAGGCTACAGGGACAGTCAGTTACCTGGTTGCACAGCAAGGGAGAGACAAACAGAAAGCCGGATAGATCTGTTGCAGAAAGCAGCAGACGCAAGTCTGAGCTGACCTTTGAAGGTCACACTCATTGCAAAGTCTTTTTTCTTAAGGGTTGTAGGGCTGTCAAAGTATAATTTTCAAAAATCATGTTAAAAACATGATTCTCTTCAACTCCCTTCTCTTCTCCATCTACCCTTGTCTTCCATATTATTTGTTATGGCTCCACAAATAAGTGAGAGAAGGGAGTTGAGGGAAATTGGAAGGGGAGGTGAACCATGAGAGACTGTGGACTCTGAAAAACAACCTGAGGGTTTTGAAGGGGCAGGGGTTGGGAGGTTGGGGGAACCAGGTGGTGGGTATTAGGGAGGGCACGGATTGCATGGAACACTGGGTGTGGCGAAAAAACAATGAACACTGTTACACTGAAAAGAAATAAAAAATTAAAAAAAAAAAAAACCATGATTCTCATACAAACAATGAGCATACGCCAAAGTTTTATTTAACTTAATAGTGAGAGAACCAGCAGGATGACAAAGCTGAGTACAGAAATCGATACATACAGGAGGGGGATGGCTGCATGAAGTTTGCTAAATCAGATTCTAAACTAGGTAGTGTCCTACAAGGCAGTAAAAGCATAACCACCGGGGTTATCTTTCTGTTGCGCATAAATCATTTCCATCTCTATCAGACAAAAACCATGTGTTCCTTGTCGTTATTAGCAAATAGTAAGTCAAACAAAATTACATTCCCCTAGAGCGGGGGTCAGCAAACTAAGGCTTAAGGGCCATTGTGGTCTGCCTCATCTTTCTGTAAATAAAGTTTTATTGGGATATAGTCACACACATTTGTTTCCCTACTATCTCTGGCTGCTTCCAATACAACAGCAAAGTTGATTAATTGTGACAGAGCACATATGGCTTGAAGAGCCTAAAATATTTATCTGGCTTTCTATAGAAAATGTTTGCCAATCCCTGCCCTAAACTGTCAAATAACCCTTAGGTGGGCTTGTTACTCAGTACTCTAGCATGACACTGAAAGGATATGCAAGTATCAAATCATCACAATGTACACTTCAAATATCTTACAATTTTTTGTCAATTAAATCTCAATAAAGCTGAAAAAAGTAAAATAAAATTCTGCCATGGGGGGGGCAGAAAGGACACACTGGGATCTTTTGGCTTTATTTCCAAATTTCAGCTAGACAGATATATAGACGAATTGCTAGATAAATATATGATAGATAGATAGATAGGAAGGTCGGTAGGTAGATAGATAGATAAATAATTTTGTTTTGTTTTGTTTAAACAGGGCTAACTGCCCTTCTGGATAAATGCAATTTCCACTCCAATAACTATGGCTGAGAAAGTCTACCACTTTCCTAGGGATAGGATTATATAGATGGCCACCATTATTTTTTTAAAGATTTCATTTATTTATTTGAGAGAGAGAGAGTGAGCAAGAGAGAGAGAACACAAGCTGGGGGAGAGGCAGAGGGAGAAGCAATCTCCTTGCTGATCAGGGAGACCTCTATAAGGCTGTATCCCAGGACCCTGGGATTATGACCTAAGCCGAAGGCAGACACTTAACGGACTGAGCCACCCAGGAGCCCCTGGCCACCATTATAAATATGGAATTAACAGAAGGCAAAGAGACTCAGCAGAAAGAGTAAAATTTCCTGAAGACTCTCCTTGGCCAGATTTCATCTTTTTGGTTCACGTTTTCCTTTGGTCAGACCCTGCCCACACAGCATGAAGAATTAGATTTGACCCCATCTCTGTCTGGAATGGCAGGCATTCCCTGAGAGACCTGGAGGGCACTTGGAGGCCCTGTCTGAGAGCATCTTAAATGAAGGCAGAGAGGGGTGTGGGTGGAACTATATGTCCACTGCAGAATCCTTTAATGGCAACAAAGTAGAAATTACCTGAATTTTCAATGATAACTGCATGCTCAAATAAAAACAGCTTAAATTAAGCCACATGATAAATACTCTGAAATCATTAGAAACAGAGATTAAGCTGCATATTAGGGAAGACATCCATCATATATTGTTGAAAGAACAAACCTGGTCCCAAAGAGTATGTACAATGTGACTTACTGTTTCAAAAAATATATAAATGCATGAAAAAATCTGGAAAGACAAAACATCAACTTGATAATAGTTATCACCACTGGATAGTGAACTTTTATTTTCTTCTTGGTGATCATCTAGTTTTCCTTATTCTGACTGTTCTGTGGTGGGTATGAAATGACCTGTATCATAAATAAACATTAAATAAACATTAAGGAGTATTTTAAAAGACCTTCCCCATAGGGAGCTGGGTTATATCAGTTATAGAGAAAGGGTAACATGACTTTATCTCGCAATATATGCAATATATGCCTCTAAGTCAATTTAAGATTTTTTATTTAAAGGATGTAGTATAATTACTTACCCCCAAATAATCTAATGCATTCATGTCATTATAAACCATTATATGAAAAGTAACTTTCCCAAAGAGGACAGGTTATCACAGAGGAGCCAAAGAGAGAGAGAAAGAACAGGACTGGGTGTGTATTTTATGGTAAATACTGACAAGTCAAATTAGCTCTCTTTTTCAGAACAATGTTGATCTAATTAAGATTCTAATCATTTGATACAAATATAACTAATATAAAACCAGAATTTCACATGATAGTCTGTAAAACTAACCCATATGACCCCCTACCTAAAGAATATGCTATATAAAATGGTAACTGTTTAGGACAAACAGATATTAAAAATGTAATAACATTCTCCCTCCCTTTTTTTATTCTCTAAGTGACATCCCTGGCCAGCTCCTGGCATTCTGTATATTGCAATATGCTAGGCACTCTCTGGGTAAAAAGATCATGGACATCAATCCAACACCCGCATTCCAATCTGTTTGGATCTGTTGGACATATGCAAGCTGTTCCTGAGGTCAAACTGTTACACTAAAATCTGAACAACTATTTTGCTCAGAGTTTCCTGTTTTTACAAAACAACAAAATATAAAATGACATGACTACTGCAAGGTATGTGTCTAACACATTTGTTCAACAGCATGAACTGTAAATTTTACATATGGTACATTAGTGTCTAGATTCTAAGTGATGGTACTTCAAATCCCCTTCTTCATCTAGAATAATAAAGAAGTGTAGAGTGACAGTGTCCACTCTGTCTTTTTTCTTCTCAGGGTAAAAGTATGCACAATAAAGCCTTCTTTATTGTGGATTAGAGAGAGAAGAGGTATGGAAGAAGGCTTAAATAAATTTCATTAAGAAATGAATGCAGACACCTTTCTCATTTTTCATATGAAAAATGGCACTGGATTGGGCACACAGAACAAAAAAAAAATAGGGTTAGGTTGGACAAAAGTTCATAGGGAAGAATTTTACTCAATTCTGATACCTTAGATAAATTTGTAGGGAGATGCACCTAAATCAAAATGTTGTACAGTATTTAGATAGACAAAGAAGAAAGAGCTAAATGCATGCACAATTAAAGGAAGTTTAGATAATTTATATTTTTAAATGCTAGTTGATTTATTCATGTTGCTATGTTAATGCATTTAAAACGAGCCTTGACAAGGCAATTGGGAATGTGCCCTAAGGAATCATTCCACAGTAGAAATCTGTGACCAAAGAGGCCTTTTTTCCAAACTGACATTAGTTTTTCAATGAATTAATGGCAAATTTTAAGAATTATGAGATTTCCTAAGTTATTTGTATTAGGAAATGAACAGGAAAATGTAATTATTTTTCCCCTCAAATAATATTTGAGGTCTGAAAAGAAGCTATGAACTATGTCATATTTCTTGTATCTTTCTGACAGTTTGTAATTACTTTTAATGCTGCTGTTCTCTAAATTATTAATGCTAATCTGTCATGACAGGGGCTGAAGAGAACCAGTGATTATATGCCTTTTTACTAGCAAGGCTGGTTTTAAATAAATGTCTTAATCACAAGAAAATAGAAGAGTAGTTACTTTAAAGGAAATAGACTTGTACCTTCTTCACGGTTCCTCCCATTCCTTAATATAAAGTAAACGCACACTGGCAACAGTTTGAGCAGAATGACAATCTATGCAGTAATTCCTAAAAGTGACATCGTGTGATGACACCCAGTGATTCACAGACTCACAAAGTTGTAAGGTGTCTTAAAAGCTCATTGACTGCACAACCTGCCTTCCGATACCCGAACCATTTCTATTAATCACGGCCAGTGGCCATCTGTTCTCTCTCTGAGTATCTTCAGAATGACAGGAAACCCCCTCCCTCCAAAGGCACCCATTTCGCCCTTGAGTCAAGATCTTGCGTCCCATAAATTCTACCTGCTGGTCTTAGATCTGTGGTTTAACAACATGTAGGACAGGCAGGTCTTCTCAATACTTGCTTGGTAACTCTTCAAATAGTTAGATGTACCTCTGGTATTCTTTCTGGGTCTTTTCATGTCCAGGCTAAACACACCAGCTCCCTTTAACAACCTCCATGAGATCAGGGGCCCTCTGTTTTATTCATGCCTGTATCTCTGGCTCCCAGCATAACATAAATAACAAATAATAGTTGGAAGAACAAATGTAAGACTCTATCAATCATCTCTAGTTTCCCACATTTTTTCATTTCCAATGACTAACAAACTTGACTGCTCTTTTCCAATCCTTGGCTAATCACATCCGAACTCTCACCTCAATTCACCAAAGAATGGGAGATTCATTCCCCAATTTCCTCTTTCTACACATTTACACCATCCTGACTTTCTTTACCTTTGTTTCAAAGAAAAGAAGTCTCTTACTTCTCTCCAAGGCTAACACAACCATCTGACCTGTTCTCCCTTCCACTCCTCCTTCAACTGTATTTCTTACATTCTGTCAAGTATCCATATGCTTGAGCAGATGCCTTCCTACAACCTGAGCTTTCCCTCTGTCTTGCCTTCTCAAAAATTGCCACCTTTTACATCACTGTCAACATCTGTAATCACTTTTTACAGACACGTTTTAGTCTCTGTTATAAAATTATCAATATTTCATTGTTACTATAAAAACACACACAGGTGAGAAATGGGAAATGCCACCAAAAGGCTTTTTTTTTTTTTTTTAAGATTCTGCATGTGGTGAAAATGATTAGTGAGAGTGGATTGCTAATAAGGAGGTGTCAATCAACTGAATTCAGAGACAAAATGAAGGACAGGACTAAGTTCAATTGTCTAATAAACAAATGTTAGCCCTTTATGGAAACCTTCTATTGTTCAACCACGACTCTCATTTATGCAAACATTGGAATAAAGCTTATCTATCCATAAATATACTTTTTACAAAAGCACCCACAGGCAGAATTTTGATGGTCTAAACTCTGTTGCAAAAATAACTTGAAAGTATGCTTTTTAAGTGTCTCCCCATTTTAAAATTCACTGTCAAAATTAAATAATGTCATATCCATATCTAACTTTAACTCTCAGCTTGGGTTAATAAGATCAGAAATGAAACCTCTAAAATACATTCTTATGTTTGCTTATCATTAACTGATTTTAACATCTCTATCCTTCACATTTCTCCGTGGCTCACCATTTCTTCACGGTCAATAAATCAAGATCACAATTTTTTTTTAAGCAAGTGGTTGTATTAGGGAATCAGAACCACATAAAACATTTGACAAAAATTAAAACGGTAAGGGTTTTAGTAAGCGCTAGCTAATTACTTGATGTGCATTGTTTCTCTTAGTGCTGGAAGGTATAATACTGCCTCCATTTTATAAATGAGGAAACTAAGGTTCAGAAGGTTATGTAACATGTCTGAGGTGACACAATCAGTAAGGGGCAAAGCTGTGATTCAAATACTACAAAACCAATGCTCTCAACCAGAACAACATTCCATGCCATTATATTATTTAAATTCTCTCCCTTGAGTTAAGAATTAGGACATGCAGGGACACCTGGGTGGCTCAGTCGGTTGAGCATCCGACCCTTGATTTCAGCTCAGGTGATGATCTCAGTGTCCTGGGATCAAGCCCTAAGTTGGGCTCCACACTCAGTGTGGAGTCTGCTTGAGATTCTCTCTCTCCCTCTGCCTCCCCTTCTGCACCTCCCCCCACTTGTGCTCTCCCTCACTCTCTCAAATAAATAAATATAAATATAAATATAAATATAAAGAATTAGGACATGGAGGTGCAGAGAGGTGAGTGGCTTATGCAAATTCACACACTGTTAATTCCAAAAACCTGTATCACCCATCAGGTCACAGAGCATCTGGGGAAAAGATGATTTCCAATTATCCTTTCTCCTTTCTCAGAATCCACTCTCCCTTGGACACCAGTGGAGCTCTGACTGGGGAGCTGTGGTCAGGTAGGAAATGATCAGTTAACGAGCATTTAATGGACAGGAGAGAGAAGGGGTGAGAGCTCAAGTCAAGCTCTTTGTTTGCTAACCCTTTAGCTCTGCCCCCAACAGTGCAACCTCATATTGGGGAGCAGATAAGAACTAAACAAAAACCTCTGTTGCCTCAGCATTTTTTTCTACAAGCAGAGCTTTAGCAACAGCCTCTATACTTGGGGAATACAGCAACGACAGAGCCCAAACCCTCTTGGTAATGGAGAGGAATCATCTAGGCAGCCCTAGTCTGACAAACACTGAATCCTTGCCCTACTTAAAGCAAAAAATCAAATTAAATTAAAAATAAAATCTACAAAGCCCACACGACCACCAAAGTCACAGAGAACTTTTGCTGAGTTGTATAAGCAGAGGACATTTTTTCAGAACACATTTGCATTTGAAAGTACCAACACATCCTAAATGTGCAGTGTATGCACAGATCTATGCAGTAGCAATTAGGAACAGAAATAACCAGCGCAACTGAATTAGAGTTGATGAGATTCTGGTGTTCAAGGCAGCCGCTTCCTTTATATGACTAATCCCTACACATTCTTGGAGTTTCAGATTAGATGTTGCTTTTTCTACAGTTTCCCAGATTCCCAAAGTCTAGGCTATGTGCCCATCTGATGAGTTTCACCTTGTATTTCTCCTTCTCACAGCACTTGTTGCCTGAGATCAGTATTGCCAGTTTACTTCTTGATTTCTTCCACTAGATGTAAACTTTGGGAGAGCTGCCTTATACAGTGTACCACTAGTATGTCTCACAGTGCCTGGCACAAAATAGTTGCTCAAGAAATGTTTTGAAGTGGCTTAAGAATAAATAAGCAGAGGTGGAAAATGAGACAATTACTTACAAAAAGTAAATCTATCCAGTTCACATATCAGGTCCAATTATAAAATGTCACAAGACCAGGATATGATGTGGTAAGCGGCGGCCATACAACTGAGTCAGAAATACAGAACCATGGAAAAGGCAACCAACAGGTCCAGACCTTGATGGCATCACCATGCTTACTCACTCCTGAATAAGAACTCAAACTCTATTCATGGCAATTATATGACACCCATGAACTTGTATATACCTAAGTTACCAATTTATCCAAGGTTATCTCTTCCCTCTGTTCCTCCCCCTGCTTCTCTCTTTCTCTCTCTCTCTCTCTCTAAAAAGAAACCCATGTCGTTTTAAGCCACTAAGTTTGTGGTAACCTCTTATAGCAACAACAAAACACTAATACACCATCCTTTTCTCTATTAAGTCTGTTTAGCTACTCTCTATTACCACCTATCACCCATCTATCCATCTACCACATGCTGTCTCTTACCTGTCACTTATCTCTTATCACTTATTGTATTATCTTTTACTTACCTATTGTCTGTCTCAATACTATATATTTGGTATCTATATATGCAACTATTCCTCTATCATTGTTGTCTGAACTGACTCTGTTCCCTTAGCAGCAGCCTTCTCTCTCTGACTTCCCACATCTACCCCCAAACACACATTCTTTCCTCCTAGGAAAGTCTGGCAACAACCATGAAAAGGTGACAACTTGGACAGTGATCCCACAGGCCATGGGAAGCCTCTGATGGGCACCTGCCTTTGTATCCTTTCTCTCCCCTCAGCCTCACACCTGGTTTATTGTCCTCTGCTTGACCTTCACTCAAACAGCTTGCTCAGCTCTGATTCCTGACTCCGTCCTTGGATGCTTAGCTCCTTCCAAGAGGTAAGTACCTAACTACCCCCTCCTTAACCAGCCCAGGTTCAGTCACTCCAACCAGAGATCAATATGGCCATGACGACCCAAGAAGGACCCCAGAAAGTCATCAGGACATAGTTCATTTACTTCTATGAGTAGTATCTGTTTTTTCTAAATGAATTTTTCTTTTCTCTTTATAAAAACCTGTCTTCAGACAACTTTGAACTATTATTAAGATACCCAAATCAGGAAACTGTCACTTACATTCACCATTCTGGTACCAAGAAGCATTATGCCTTAGAGAATGGTGCAGAACAGGGCCAAGGAGCCTGTTGGGAGGTGTTACCTCTCCCAGCAACACTTAGGCAATATTTCCTTATAAAAGACACAGTGCTGTCCTTCTAAGATCACATGCCAGAACTGAAATGGCCATATAAATCCAACCTCATAAAACAACAGTCAATTTTAACTATTGAAGCCCTTAGAAATATAGGTCCTACGACGTATTACTTGCCATAATATTAGATATGAGGGTTTTATACAAAAATATAAATGTACATACATGTGTATATTAAAATGTATATAAATTTTGAGTCCTTGCTTTATGCCAAGCATCAGACATATGTACTTCTACCTGCATTTCTTCCTATAATCCTATAACCCTTACACTCTATAAAATATGTCCTGCTATTCTTGGCACCTTATAGAAGAAAGGTTAAGAAACCTGCCCAAGGTCACATAGCGATAACACAACAGAGTTAAGATATAAAGCCAAGGCTAACTGTCTCAACTACTGCCCTACATTTTGTTCTTGGTGAAAGTGGCCAGGATGTGAAGGAGCATCCCTGCTCCTTCATACCCCTAACCCTCACTTCTGAAATGAAGGAGGTGGGCCATGTGCTCCCTCAGGCTCCTTCAGGATCCAGTGGTCTGCAGTGTCCTGCCGTGTCCGCTCTGGTTGGGTTCCTCCCTAGCCAGGACACGGGAGACGGATGGATCATCATCACCTTTCTCTTTTCCACATTAACCTTCTGATGTCATGTACATCATTGTCCTTCCCTTTTTCTAAAGATCATTTAACACCCCATTTATTCACCTTTGGTAATGCTCTTCTTTCAAGGTACAGTGAGAGGAATAGCTTTCAAGGCGATTTTTCTGCACTGAGGGCCTATCAGGCTCGGAAGGGCCCCTTCCAGTATCTTGGTTCTGGAGCAGACAGATGCAGTGGAGCCAACATCACAGTAGAAATAGTAATCTAGGCTAGTGAGAGATAGACAGGTTGACCAGTTCTTTACTGGAGAATCAGAGTGTAGCTGGCATTATTTGCTCTAGCAACACCATTTAGGAACTGTCCATCCTACCCCTGAACCACAGGAGGGGTGGTTCATGATGTCAGAAGAGTAAATGCATTTCATCTAAGTCACCAACTCCAGTCATTGATGAGTGGGCTTCTGGAGCGCTGGGGTGAAACACACTTGGAGATGGGTCTCAGCTCCGCAGGAAATAGTACTGATGGATTAATGATGTCTGCCACAGCAGAGGACTAGAAAAGAGGCACCAGGCTTGCTGCCTACTCACAGACCCTGCACCATCAGTGGAAGGCACAGGCTATGCCGTCAAATCAGCTGAGGTTCAAATCAGCGCCCACACTTACTAGCTGTATAATACTGGGAAAAATTCTTGAACTTTCTGAGTGTCAGCTAAAATGGAATAGTTGTGGTAATAAAGACTGAAATGTTTGGGAAGTGCTTAGTTAGGACCCACTAACTCCTTGGCAATTACCCGTAAAGTTCCTCAGATAAAAGGCAGTTTCAAGAGACAAGATGGCGGGGAAGTAGGAGGAGGCGCCTTTTCAACCTGCACCCTAAAGTGAGCTGATTACCTACCAAAGAACTCCGATCACCCATGAAATCAGCCTGAGATCAGAATTATACACGTCTGGATCTCTACGGGGGCCAGAAGACGCCAGTGGGCAGGTAAAGTGGAGTGGGAACATCGGACTGATATCGGAAGATAAACAAAAGGGGGAGGGAGCCACCAGAGGCGACCGACTGGAAAATAATACCCCGATACGAGAGTGCCCGGCATCTGGGGACCAGCATTAACTTGGAGTCTTGTTGAAAGCACTCAAAAGAGCAAAGACTCGCACGGGGAAATTGTGGGAATCGGGGCGGATAGGGATAGGGGCTTAAGTCCCCAGACCCAGGGCAGCATCCCCTGGCGCTGAGCCAGAGAGTGCGGCGGAGAAACCTGGTCTTTGTCCCGGAGCCGCCAGTGCGCCCGAGAACGGGTGGAGTCCGGCTCCCGTGAGGGGCTGGGAGCCACGCCAGACGGCAGAACGCGCACCTTCCTGGAGATGCGCGCGTGCCTCAACCTCCCCTGAGAGAGGTGCACGCCCAGCCTGGTGTTCTGGGACCCACGCGGCGATAGACCCACGCGGCGATAGAGCCGATAGAGCTGGAGGCGCCGCGCCCCAAACCATCCCCTGGGAGAGGTGCGCGCAAGCCCTGAGCTCTCAGCCCCAGCCAGCGGGAAAATCTCAGTGTGCGATTGCTGCTTGGAACCTCTCTGGCGGTCTGGAGCTGCCCAGACAGCCACAGCTGCCTTGGTTTTGCGGACAAGCAGGAGATCCTGCGTCCCCAGGGACCGCGACTCAGAACCTGCTCTGCCAGCGGCCCAGCGGCTGCAGCACCTGCAGGGGAGCAGACTGAGGCTTCTCTCTGAGAGGGAGGTTGGGGTGCAGTTTTCTTTCCTCTAAACCTCCAAAAACCATCAAAAGCTGTCAAGGCGAGAGAAAAGAAGTGAACAAACATAAAACCTCCAGAGAACAAAAACCTGAAAAAAAAAACGTTTTTCTCAGAGCCCACCCCCTTGAGGGGGTCGGGAGGACTTAACTCAGGGAACATCATTGACTGAAAACCCACGTGGCAGCCCCCTCCCCCAGAAAACAAATCAGGAAAAAAAAAAAAAAAAGACTACAAGAGAACAACCACCACTACTTCATAGATACAACTTTTATTTTTAATTCTTTCCCACTATTCTGGTTCATTTTTTTTTCTTTTTTTATATAGATAATTTTTTAACCTATTTACCATCACAGTGAGATGTCCAGTACATCAAATTCCATGATAAACTTCTAACCTGAATTTTTGATACATACACATGTGTTTTTCTTTTGCTTTTCTATTTTCTTAATTTTTAAAAAAATTTTTAATTTAGTTTAGTCCAGTTTATTCCTTTTTTATTTTTATTTTCTAATATTCATATAGAGTTAAACTTCAAGGTAACCCCCTTTCTCCAAGCAATGCTACCCCTATAGGTGAACCAATTTTTATCCCCCTTTTTCTTAGGAAAGTTGAGTCCTTTAACAAGGATATCAAGATACATCCAGGAAGAATCAAAATAACCTTCCTCGCCCACACCGAGAATCTATAACCATGCTCCCATCTTTTTCTTCTGCCAGTGTCTCTGCGTATTTATGTTTGTCCGGATAGTATATAAATCTTATACTTGGGGTTCTTCTTGACGAGGCTCCTCCTTTTTTTTGCTTATATATATATATATTTTCTCTCGTCATATACTTTTATCAGTCTTTTTGTTTGTCTGTTTTTGTTTGTATACGTCATAAACCTTACCCTGGGGCCCATTTGGGCTGAACCTTCACTTTTATCTTCCCTTTTTTTCCTGTCCCTCTCTCTCCCTCTTTTTTCTTTTTCTTTTCTTTTTTCTCTCATTTGGGTGGGGAATCCTGAGTGCTCAGAAGCGTTCCAGGGTGCAACTTGACTGCACCACGGTCAATACATCCAGCTACATCTGTCCAGTCATCTCTCACCAAAATGACTAGGAGGAGGAATCCCCAACAGAAGAAAAATACAGAGGATGGGCCTTCTGCAACAGAGCTAACGGCTATCAACATAGACAATATGTCAGAAAGAGAATTCAGGCTAACAATTATCCAGGCAATAGCTAGGTTGGAGAAAGCCATGGATGACCAAACAGAATTGATTAGGGCAGAATTGAAAGCGACCAGAGAGGAGGTTCATAATGTTAGGGCAGAGCTGAAGGCCACCAGGGATGAGGTTCACAACGCTCTCAATGAGTTCCAATCTAATCTAAATTCTCTAAAAGCTAGGGTAACTGAGACAGAAGATAGAATTAGTGATCTGGAGGACAAACAAATAGAGAGAAAGGATCAGGAGGAAGCCTGGAACAAACAGCTTAGAAGCCACGAAAACAGAATCAGGGAAATAAATGATGCCATGAAACGTTCCAACGTCAGAATTATTGGAATCCCTGAAGGGGAGGAGAAAGAAAGAAGTCTAGAAGATATAGTGGAACAAGTTTTTCATGAAAATTTTCCCAATCTTGCGAATGGAACAAGTGTTCATGTACTAGAAGTAGAAAGGTCCCCCCCCAAGATTATAAATTCAAAAAAAACATCCAGGCACCTCATAGTAAAATTGAGGAATCATAATAGTAGATACAATCTCTTGAAAGCCGCTAGGACAAAGAAGCTCCTTACATACAGAGGAAAGCCCATCAGAATAACGTCAGACCTGTCCACAGAGACCTGGCAAGCCAGAAAGGGCTGGCAAGATATATTCAGGGCACTCAATGAGAAGAACATGCAGCCAAGAATACTTTATCCAGCAAGACTGACATTCAAAATGGATGGAGAGATAAAGAGTTTCCAAGACCGGCAAGGCTTGAAAGACTATGCAACCACCAAGCCGACACTGCAGGAAATATTAAGGGGGGTTCTATAAAAGAGGAAAAATCCTAAGAATAGCATTGAACAGAAATATAGAGACAATCGACAGAAAGAAAGACTTCAAAGATAACACAATGTCAATAAAAATGTATCTCTCAATAATCACTCTCAATGTGAATGGCCTAAATGCACCCATAAAACGACACAGGGTTGCAGATTGGATAAAACGACAGGACCCATCCATATGTTGTCTACAAGAGACCCATTTTGAACCTAAAGATACACCCAGACTGAAAGTGAAGGGATGGAGAAGCATCTTTCACGCCAATGGGCCTCAAAAGAAGGCCGGGGTAGCGATTCTCATATCAGATAAATTAGATTTTAAACTAAAGACGGTAGTCAGGGATACAGAAGGACACTACATCATTCTTAAAGGGACTATCCACCAAGATGATCTAACAATTGTAAATATCTATGCCCCCAATATGGGAGCAGCCAATTACATAAGAAAACTATTAATCAAGATAAAGAGTCATATTGATATGAATACATTAATAGTAGGAGATCTTAACATGCCTCTCTCAGAAATAGACAGATCATCGAAGCAGAAAATCAATAAAGAAATAAGAGCATTGAATGATACATTGGACCAGATGGACCTCATAGATATATACAGAACATTCCACCCTAAAACAACAGAATACTCATTCTTCTCAAGTGCACATGGAACCTTCTCCAGAATAGACCACATACTGGGTCACAAATCAGGGCTCAACCAATACCAAAAGACTGAGATTATTCCCTGCATATTCTCGGATCACAATGCTTTGAAACTGGAGCTCAATCACAAGGAAAAGTTCAGAAGGAACTCAAATACGTGGAAGCTAAAGACCACCTTGCTTAAGAATGCTTGGATCAACCAGGAGATCAAAGAAGAACTTAAACAATTTATGGAAACCAATGAGAACGAAGACACTTCACTCCAAAACCTATGGGATACAGCAAAGGCGGTCCTAAGGGGGAAATTCATAGCCATCCAAGCCTCCCTCAAAAAAATTGAAAAATCCAGAATACACCAGCTGTCTCTACACCTTAAAGAACTGGAGAATCAACAACAAATCAAACCAACTCCACACGTAAGAAGGGAAATAATCAAGATTAGAGCAGAGATCAACGAGGTAGAAACCAGAGATACAGTAGAACGTATCAACGAAACTAGAAGCTGGTTTTTTGAAAGAATCAATAAGATCGATAAACCATTGGCCACACTAATCCAAAAGAAAAGAGAGAAAGCCCAAATTAATAAAATTAAGAATGAAAAGGGAGAGATCACAACTAACACCAAGGAAGTAGAAACAATCATCAGAAGCTATTATCAACAGTTATATGCCAATAAGCTAAGCAACCTAGATGAAATGGATGCATTCCTGGAAAACTATAAACTCCCAAAATTGAACCAGGAAGAAATTGACAACCTGAATAGACCGATATCTAGTAACGAGATTGAAGCAGTGATCAAAAACCTCCCAAAAAACAAGAGCCCAGGACCTGACGGATTCCCTGGGGAATTCTATCAAACTTTCAAAGAAGAAATAATACCTATTCTCCTGAAGCTGTTTCAAAAAATTGAAGCAGAAGGAAAACTTCCAGACTCTTTTTATGAAGCCAGCATTACCCTGATCCCCAAACCAGGCAAAGACCCTACCAAAAAGGAGAATTTCAGACCGATATCACTGATGAATATGGATGCTAAGATTCTCAACAAGATCCTAGCAAACAGGATCCAACAGCACATTAAAAAGATTATCCACCATGACCAGGTAGGATTCATCCCTGGGTTACAAGGATGGTTCAACATTCGCAAATCAATCAATGTGATAGAACAAATCAATAAGAGAAGAGAGAAGAACCACATGATCCTCTCCATTGATGCAGAAAAAGCTTTTGACAAAATCCAGCATCCGTTCCTGATTAAAACGCTTCAAAGTATAGGGATAGAGGGAACATTCCTGAACTTCATCAAATCTATCTATGAAAAACCCACAGCAAATATCATCCTCAATGGGAAAAAGCTTGCAGCCTTCCCATTGAGATCAGGAACACGACAAGGATGCCCACTCTCACCACTCTTGTTCAACATAGTATTAGAAGTCCTAGCAACAGCAATCAGACAACAAAGAGAAATAAAAGGTATCCAGATTGGCAAGGAAGAAGTCAAACTCTCTCTCTTCGCAGATGACATGATTCTTTGGAATTCTATGGAAAACCCGAAAGACTCCACCTCCAAACTACTAGAACTCATACAGCAATTCAGTAATGTAGCAGGATACAAAGTCAATGTCCAGAAATCAGTGGCTTTCTTATACACTAACAATGAAAATACAGAAAGGCAAATTAGAGAATCGATTCCATTTACTATAGCACCAAAAACCATAAGATACCTCGGAATAAACCTAACCAAAGAGGTTAAAGATCTGTACTCGAGGAACTACAGAACACTCCTAAAAGAAATTGAAGAAGACACAAAAAAATGGAAGACCATTCCATGCTCTTGGATGGGAAGAATAAACATCGTTAAAATGTCTATACTGCCCAGAGCAATCTATACTTTTAATGCCATTCCAATCAAAATTCCACCAGTATTTTTCAAAGAGCTGGAGCAAATAATACTAAAATTTGTATGGAATCAGAAGAGACCCCGAATTGCTAAGGAAATGTTGAAAAACAAAAATAAAACTGGTGGCATCACGTTACCTGATTTCAAGCTTTACTACAAAGCTGTGATCACCAAGACAGCATGGTACTGGCATAAAAACAGACACATGGACCAGTGGAACAGAGTAGAGAGCCCAGATAGGGACCCTCAACTCTATGGTCAAATAATCTTTGACAAAACAGGAAAAAATATCCAGTGGAAAAAAGACAGTCTCTTCAATAAATGGTGCTGGGAAAACTGGACAGCTATATGTAGAAGAATGAAACTTGACCATTCTCTTACACCGTACACAAAGATAAACTCGAAATGGATAAAAGACCTCAACGTGAGACAGGAATCCATCAGAATCCTCGAGGAGAACATAGGGAGTAACCTCTTTGATATCAGCCACAGCAACTTCTTTCAAGATATGTCTCCAAAGGCGAAGGAAACAAAGGCAAAGATGAACTTCTGGGACTTCATCAAGATCAAAAGCTTCTGCACAGCAAAAGAAACAGTCATCAAAACAAAGAGGCAACCCACGGAATGGGAGAAGATATTTGCAAATGACAGTACAGATAAAAGGTTGATATCCAGGATCTATAAAGAACTCCTCAAACTCAACACACACAAAACAGATAATCATATTAAAAAATGGGCAGAAGATATGAACAGACACTTCTCCAAGGAAGACATACAAATGGCTACCAGACACATGAAAAAATGTTCATCATCACTAGCCATCAGGGAGATTCAAATCAAAACCACATTGAGATACCACCTTACACCAGTTAGAATGGCCAAAATTAGCAAGACAGGAAACAACGTGTGTTGGAGAGGATGTGGAGAAAGGGGAACCCTCTTACACTGTTGGTGGGAATGCAAACTGGTGCAGCCACTTTGGAGAACAGTGTGGAGATTCCTCAGGAAATTAAAAATAGATCTTCCCTATGACCCTGCAATTGCACTGCTGGGTATTTACCCCAAAGATACAGATGTAGTGAAAAGAAGGGCCATCTGTACCCCCATGTTTATAGCAGCAATGGCCACGGTCGCCAAACTGTGGAAAGAACCAAGATGCCCTTCAACGGATGAATGGATAAGGAAGATGTGGTCCATATACACTATGGAGTATTATGCCTCCATCAGAAAGGACGAATACCCAACTTTTGTAGCAACATGGACAGGACTGGAAGAGATTATGCTGAGTGAAATAAGTCAAACAGAGAAAGTCAAGTATCATATGGTTTCACTTATTGGTGGAGCATAACAAATAATATAGAGGACAAGGGTAGATGGAGAGGAGAAGGGAGTTGAGGGAAATTGGAAGGGGAGGTGAACCATGAGAGACTATGGACTCTGAAAAACAACCTGAGGGTTTTGAAGGGGCGGGGTGGGAGGGTGGGGGAACCAGGTGGTGGGTATTAGGGAGGGCACAGATTGCATGGAGCACTGGGTGTGGTGAAAAAACAATGAATACTGTTACGCTGAAAATAAATAAAAAATTAAAAAAAAAAAAAAAAGGCAGTTTCAAGAAGGCTGCTAAGTACAGCCAGGTAAAAATGCTCTCCTGCTCTCCATCCCCTGAATGGGGGAAGAAGTTACAAACTATGACTATAGGCTCAGTTTTGCCTTTAGACCTATTTCATCTGGCCCATGCTGTTGGACTTATATGGTATCTAAATAATCTTAGAATTAGTTACAAGTTTATTTCACATTTTAAAAAAAATCCATACATCTTACTTCTTTGAAAAGTTTGATCTGACATGATTAGGCCCCATTCTCATATGGCAAGAGTCCACTGGAGGTAACTAGTGGCTGGTGCCTTTGGAGGGGTCCTAGACTCTTTTTTCTTTCCTTTTTCCATTGTGGTATATGTCATATATTCAGGAAAGTGCATAAAATACAACACAGTTTAAAGAGTAATTATAAAGCAAACATCTATGTGACCAAGTCCCAGGTCAAGGAATGTAACATAGCTGCCCCAATCTGTCCTTCCAATCACAGCCTCAACACCCCTTCAGGGTCACCACCAAGCTGACTTTTGTGATAACCATTTTCTCGTTTTTCATTTTATTTTTACAGCGTATGTATATATCCCTACATAGTTTAGAGTGCTGTATAGACATGAACTCTTACCAAATGCCTTCTTTTGGGTCGACTTCACTTTACTCAACATGATGGCTGGGAGATTTACTGAGATGGACAAATTACATTTATTTTCATTGCTGTGTGGGATGACCCAGCGTTCTTTCTGTCATCTCTTCACCTGGCCCTATTATAGACCTTTGGATTTGTGCTTTTATAACTGGCTCCCCTGATGCAGAGAAACAATCATCATCATAATCACGGTCCACTCTCTGACCACTCCAACCAAGTTTCCCAGCTTCTTCTCCACCCCACGGTGAGCTCAGCTTGCTGATATCCCCCATGAGGTTTCAACCTAAGTAGGCATAGTCTGTGCAATTCCCGCTCCACGTCACTCCTCAGTTCCTAGTGACCTGCCCCGCACATCTGGTAAGTAACCCAGCCAGTTGTGTTTGTGGGTCTCTTCCTCTCAGTAAGGAAGTAAGAGATTCAGTGAAGCCAGAAGCAGATCACCCTCCAGGAGCACGTCAGGCAGCTCACAGCTCTTCCGTGGCTGCTTGTCATTACCGTGGCTTTCAGAGTGCTTGTCCAGCTCTCAATCTGTGCAGACAGCTCCTCTGCCAGCCCAATTTGAATTAATTTGTCAAGCAAAATTTTGTGGAATAATGTATCAGCTGCATTAGTGAAGTAAGATCTATGACTTCTACTGCGATCCTTTCATCTTCTAATTTAGCCATTCTATCAATAAAACCAATCAAGTTTTCTCGGCAAATTTTTCTTTATAAATCAGCTTTATGGGTCATGGATCCATATTCTTCTTGATGTTTATGGATTTTCATTCCTAATACCAGTCCCATTGTTTTACTACAGTGGAAGTGAGACTTCTAAGACAATGTGAATAGGGGTGCTTTCCAATACCCTTCTGGCTAGAAAAGTCGAACTCAGCGTTTCAGGGATGCTGGATGGCTTTACTCTACCAACCCGTGGTGGACAGAGAACAAAGTTCCAATCTGCCAGGCTGGCATATAAGGCCCTTTGACCACCTGACCCCAGCCAGCCTCCCAGTCTCATTTCTCCCACGCATGAATGACATGACAAGGCTCTGGTGTGTCCGAATCATTAATCCTTTGTACTCTGCAATGCCCCTTGCGTCAATTAGAACTCTGAAGGTGGTGAGTGACAGAAAGCCAGTAACGGCATAAGTTAGCTTAAGATAAAAAGAAATACACTGGCTCATGTAATTTAAAAGCTAGGGATACCCCTGACTACTGATGTCTAGTATTCAGGTACCACTTTCAGGACTTCAGCCAACAGATCTCTATCTCTCTATCTCTCTCTCTCTGGCTCTTTCTCTCTCACATATTCTACCTTATAGTCACATAAATGTTTATGGTTTTTCCAATATTTACATTTCTCACTCCCAGTCCTAAAAGATAGAAAGTCTCCATGGGATATTAGAGGGATTTTCTAAATTCTTTATTCCTTCTGTGTTATGATATTTATATGTCTATGGCCATTCTCAACTGAGAGTTATCTTGTCCCTGATGGGATATTTGACTATGTCTGGAAGCATTTTTGCTTGTCACAACTTAGGGGGAATGGTACTGAGGCCAAAGGCATTGCTAACATCCTCCAATGCGCAGGAGAGCCCCTACCACAAAGAATTTTCTGATTCCCAGTGTCAGTGGTACTGAGGTAAGAAACCCTTCTCTATGCCCTTTGCCCTTTGCTGTGTGAACTGACAGCGAATGGATTTCTCTGTCCTACCAGATGCAACAAAACACTGTGTCTACTGCCCAGACACAAACTGACCCAGTCCCGCTTGGACTGGAATGTAGTCTACAGAGGCATACTGCACACGACTGTGCACAAGGTGCCCTGCTGAGGGGTGAGTGGGGCTGAGCTGGGTCTGATGGATAACTGACCAGCCAGTGCCCACAAAACTGTATCCAACTAGATGACATCTTTTCCCAATTTTCATGGATTCCCTGCAGTGGCAAAAGAGGAAGTCAGGCTTTTCCCTGCATCTTTAGCTAAATTTATATGTTCACTTATTAAGATTTCTAGATAGTTCATTTTGCTCTTTGAGGTCTTAAGAAGGACATGATGAACTACTTGCTGCATTAGTAAGGAGACCTGGCAGATGGCACATGTGGTCTCTAGATAATCCCCCTTGAAGCATCATTCCTGCGTCCATCTCCTTCCAACAAACCCATCAGAAGCTCTGTCTTCTAAAAGGCAATGTCTGTTGTTGTAAAGTAAGGATCTTGACAAACACCATGGTGGCAGGCAGAGCCTAAGATGCCCCTCAAGTTTCCCATCCCCTGGCATACATGGCCTATAGAACCCCTGGGACTGTGAACATGAGGAGATATCACTGCTATGATTGTTTATGTTATACAGAGATTTTACAGATGTAATTACACCCCAAATGAGTTAACTTTAAGTCAGGGAGACTATCTGGGGTGGGCCTGACCTAATCCCAGGAGCCATTTAAACCCAGGTCTAGAGATCAGCAACAGAAGAGGTCAAAGCTTCAAAGCACAAGAAGAATTTGACTTGATAAGCCACTGCTGACTGGAAGACAGAGGGGGCCATGTGGCCAGGAATGTGGCAGCCTGGGAGCAGCCCAGATGACAATCAGCAACGAAATGGGAACCTCAGTCCTGCAACCACAAGGAACTGAATTCTGCCACCAGCAATAAGAATGAGAGACTGGAAGTGGATTCTTCCCTAAAGCCTCCAGGTGAGAACTCAGTCCAGCCAACACCTTGATTTCAGTCTGGGGTGGTCCTAAGCAGAGAGATTAGGCATGCTGCACTGGACGTCTAACCTAGAGAACTGTGGGCTAATGAATGGGAGTTGTTTAAGCTGATAGATTTATGGTCACTTGTTACATAGCCATAGAAGAGTAAGACAACCAAGAACAGACCTCGAGTCACACAGATACCTCAAGTCCTTGGCTAACCTCAAAACATTCACTTTCTACTTATTCCCACTTTCTTTCCACACCACTGTAAAGTGTGGGTGATTTACCTGAGGTCTTGCAAGCTCAGTCACACCTAGGTAAATTTCTTTCAGCCTAAGACCAATGGAATTTACTTTTCACAGAGTTAAACCACAGTTTCTTTTAACACTCCATTCATACTCAAGGTTGCTCCTGACCTCGATCGCCCAGTAATCCTCATTTTAAGAGCCTAAAGCACATTATTTCTGAAACAAAATGCAAACATATTATTTTTCTTTTTAAAGCAGTCCCCCTAAAGCTGAGCTTCACCCAAGAGCCGCAGGATTTCATGGCAGGCCCTTTGGATTGTTTAATATTCCCTTCGTCTCCACCGGAGGCTGTGAGGCTGAATAGAGATGATGTCTCGGGATTGTTAAACATAACGCCAGAATGCGTGCCTGAAACACATTCTGGTTGCTAGAAGATGGAAGATACAAGACACAGAGCTGGTCTGCGCTTAAGTAACTCTTCCTACCGAATCCCCAAGCTTAGCCACAGTAAGAATTTTAAAGTACTTGGGCCAAATGTTCATCTACTTGCAATTTAAGGGATATTTAAAAAGTTATCCACCGGGTCCCACTATAATTTGAAAGATATATTGGAAAGAAGTACTGGGACTTGTGGGAAAATTTCTTGATCATGAATTAAAATTTCATAACACCACTACAGCATTTTTGATGGTACTTTTGTCTTCCTATGAAGCATTTCCCTTGAGTTCAGCTGTTCCATTTGCATTTTTAATATTCAGTTGTTTCTAACTCATGCCCAGACTTTTTGACCATGTTTATATTAGAATCTAAAGAAGAGTACCAGCAATTCCCAATTGTTTGGACAGAATGCTCCTGTAGGTTGTTTTTAAGCAAGATCATTGCACAAAAACACCCTTTTTCTCTTGGAAATGCTTTTGTAAAGGGTAAGGTTTCCCGACCAAGGATGAGCATGAAAAAAGTTATAGCTATAGCAAATACGTTGTAAAAGAAAAGGTCAACCATAAACTCTTCTGGATAATTAAAAACTTAGACAAATTATACTTAGTCTCTAAAATGAACATAAATATATCAAATATAAAGATTATTGCTGCATCCAGTATGAATCAATACACTGGCCATTAGTTAACAATTGGGCTTGTTTCTTTAGATTTAGAAAGACTTTTAAAGAACGTTGAGAATGGTCTTATTTTGTTTTTAAAGTCCCTCAGGAATTGCTAACCAAATGATAGTTTATCCCCCTTATAAGTTTCCTGGAGCAAAGGATGGTGTTCAGAATCATATCAATTGTCATAAAACTACCCTCCTCTTCAGAACTGTTTTTTTTTTTTTTTAACAAAGTGTTATCAGTTAATGCATGTGCATGTGTTTGTGTGTGCAGGTGCCTGCCTGCACACCGGAGAACCAGAGTCTGCCTTCTCTGCTTCTGATCTCTCTGCCCACTCTTTCACACACAACCCCATCCCACCGGCCCACCTCCTCACTCCTTTCTGTCCTGGTCCCACTAGTTCAAGTCCTGCACATAGAAATGTGAATAGGTGAGCAGGAGAGGGATGCAAGTTGATACTTACTTTGCCTTGGGGATGGCCTGTGGAGCTAATGATAAAGAAAAGGGGCTGGTATGGGCTGATTATATGGATACAACTATTTTTCCATCAGTTAACCATAGTATTTTCTCTACCTCCTGCTTCCTTTCTATTAGAAAGAGACTCAATAAATAAACCGGTCTGGTAGGAAATGAAGTAGTCACACTAAATAAAATTGAATAAGCTAAACAATACAGCTCAAAATTTGAAAAGTGAGAATAATACCCATCCATATTGCCTTTTCATCAATCTTGGAGGCTTTAACTTGGAGTTCTACTCACATCATTGGGTGGTGGGGTGAAGTGGGGAATAGAGTGTGATAGATACTGTGGTTTGTTTGTTTTTCCTGCCCTATATATTCCTCTTTTTTCCCTTCTCCTCTGGTCACGGGAAGATGCCTGACATGAGCTTACCTACTGGAGTATCCTGTTTTACTCCAAACAATGACCGAGGGCATGGGATTCAGGAAAGGCCAGTTGCATTTCCTCACTGGAATAGACATGCAGATGATGGACAAGAGAAATGCCCTTTATGTTGGTTTGAGTAATCTAGGGCTACCAACAGCCATTGTCCCCAGCCACATGGAAAGAACTTGTCTGCTGAACAAGAAGCAGCAAACACGGAGAGAACAGAAAAGTAGCTGGGTGGGTAAAGTCATGGAAGGATAAGTACATGAGCTCTCCCTTATCTTCCTTCAAGAGAAACAGAGATGCCAATATAATCGGATACCCCACGCATAGACCATGGACTTTAATCAAATTCATCAGCTACTTTGCCTTGGTTTCCCAGTGCTAGCAACTTGAATTCTCAAAGTCCCAAGGAGATTTTAGGGAACCCCTGACCTTGAGTAAGGAAAGAACCTAACAGACACTGTCCTTCACCATCCTTCAAACCCAGAGCCATCGCACTGCATGCTTCCAGAATGTGAACTGGGTCACACTGTATGCTTCCACGAGGTAAGTGGGATCTATCGGTATTGGGCCAGATGGTAGCCAACCCCACCCTGTGACCTATTCTTTGGAGCAACCCTTTCACCCTTCCTATCAAGCAGACTCCATGGTAGCCTTTCCACACCAGTGCCAAAAGCACGCCCAGATTTTAGGATGAGCACAGCTTAGGCTCAGGCTAGGATCCTGGCAACCTGCACTCATCCCATGTTCTACCACCTGCCCCTCTGGCCTCTGCTGCCAGAATTTGGCAGATGATGTGCTTGCTGGGCCAATCACTGGGCTATGGAGGGATGACATGATGGCCTTGGCCCCACAGTATTTATTTAGGACTTCTGAGCCCAAATAGAAGACAAAGCATGCTAAATATGAGAAATGATTTTGAGTCACCTTCGTAGAACATATCAACCAAGTGTAACACATAGAATAGTTTGGATCCTGATTCAAACAAACCCAGGAATAAAAACACCACTTACGATGCAATCAGGGAAGTGAACACTGACTAGATATTTGAGGCTAATAAGCAGATACTGTTGTTTTTTTACACGTGATAATGGTATTGAGGTTGTGCTTTTTTTTTTTAAGAGTTCTTGTCTTTTAGAAACACATACGGACATATATGTGGACAAAATGACATGATAGCTGAGATTTGCTTCAAAATAAACAAGTCAGGGTGAGAGAGGTGGAGAGAAGTAGTGGGGTAGAGATAAAACATTTCTCTTGAGGACTACTGAAGCTGCGTGATGGTTACATGGTTACATGAGGATTCATTGTACTATCTTGTCATTTGCTGTCTGTATTTGAACATTTTCATAATAGAAAGTGAAAAAATAATTCCAGACATCTCTGGAGGCCAGGCTTCTAGAATCTCCTCACTGCAAGCGAGTGGCTATATCTACATTAGCATTTCCCAGCTGCAGAGAACTCAGTTGCACAGTGGAAATTATTTTGACATTTCTAGCTCCCACCCAAAACATACAAGAAAATCAGGCTCTATATGCAATGCTACAGTGAGTTAAAGAAAGTAAGGTTCTACCAAGCCACGAAGATCTAGAAAATATCTGTTTATACTCAATGCAACATCCTGGCTCAAGTCAAAAAACCATATCTCCACCTTCTGGAGAAAAAGATGAGAGTGTGGTTTATAATCGGAGACAGCTCCCTTGAATATATCCCAAAATCACAAGGAACTTAGGAATTACCCATTTCCTTCTCAAGTGGTCAGTTTGGACTAGATCGCCATAATGTAGGCTTTCAGGACCAGTAACTACTTCTTAGGTATTACTACTTCATATCTATCCATCATTGTATTGGGGATGAGAAATAGAGAAACAGAACCACTAAGATATACAAAGACGTAAATATAAGAGATTAATTACAAGAATTGGCTCACGTGGTCATGGAGGCTGAGAAGTCCTATGGTCTGCCATCTGCAAGCTGGAGAACCAGGAAGATCAGTGGTGTACTTAAGTCTGAGTCCAAAGGCCTAATCATTGGAGTGCCACGATATAAGTTCCAGTCTGAGTCCAAACGTCCAAGAACGAGGAGCACCAATGTCCTAAGGCAGAAAAAGATGAATGTCTCAGATCAAAGAGAGAGAGTTAATTTGCCCTTTCTCCATCTTTTTGTTCTAATCAAGCCCTCAACTAATTGGGTGATTCCCATCCACATTTGGGAGGGCGATCATCATTATTCAGTCTACTGATTCAAATGCTAGTCTCTTTCAGAAGCACCCTCACAGACACACCCAGAAATAATGTTTTACCACCTCTCTGGGCATCCCTTAGCCCAGTCAAGTTGACACATAAAATCAGCCATCACAATCATATTAGAAACAAATATTCAAGGTTTCTTCCATGTGGTGCTCAGAGACATGAGCCTGTGCCTGTTTTAAGCCTGTTCAATTGTGGGTCTTTCTGAGCAGCAAAATAATCCACATGAATGGAGGACCCACCGTTCCTGACATTATGTATCCCTCATTTATTTCTATGAAGTTACTGTGAGTGTATGATTGCTACCCTCTCAGAAAAATAATCTCTGTTTGGTTTTACACAGAGGCAATAAAAGAGATCTTTGAAAACTGTGTGTTGAATAGCTCCACGGTCTGAAGTTCATCATTTTTATTGACCATAAGGAAGATGTCATCTGTGTGGCAGGAGTATCTTCTGAGTATGGCTGGACACAGAATCCTTCCAAAATATTTGACTTTATTCTCACTTGGATCCTGCAGGACTCAGTGACGAAGGCAGATTGTATGGTGGGCACAGTGTGGAGTCTGAAGGAGGAGGTACCACTTGAATATCTCCAGATGCATTTGCAGACATGGGCACCTCCTCCCCTGCCTCTTATAGTCTCTGACACGCCCAGATCTGGTGAGTTGTGGGCCCAGAGCAATAGAGGCCCATATGCAACAAGGGGATGCAAGTTTACTCCTGTGTGTCTGAGTCAAGGACTAGGTATGACAGGCCCACTATACCATATGTTCCCCAAAGGCCTTCCCCAGCCTCACTAGCTCTGCCTTTCCTCCTTATTACAACTCTACACCAGTGGGTCACAGCCTTCAGCACATCAGAATCACAGAGAGGGCTCTTTGCATCACACATTGCAGGCTCCACCCCAGAGCCTGTGATTTAGAATTTATAATAATTGACCACATGATGCTGATGCTGCTGATCTGAAGCCCTCCCTTTAAGAGGCATGGCTCTAGAGCTCCCTTTGAGTCTGAAACCTTTTCCTGAATCCCAATTTCCTTGGTTGAGGCCCTCCTCTTCTTTGGCCTAGAGCTTGGCCTTAACCCCAGCTGGCAAAACCAGGAAGATCATGATGCAGGGATTATCCTGATTCAGCTTCAAGACATCTGCTTGTTCACTGTGAGACCTCTACTTAGAAACTACTTAGGATGGTCACCAACCTTGAAGACTGAATTCTACTTACTTCCTATGACACTTTGATTTGAGGTGTTGCTACTACCTCAGGGCCTCTCTTAGAATTGAGTTAAATTCCCTTACTTCCTGTCTCACACATACATAACTTTCTTCATGCCCTCTAGCCCCGATGATGAGGTCCCAATCCTATGTAACCAAACTAATAGGACAGTGTCCCAACTTCGTTTACCTCTCTCTACTGGAAGCCCAGGTCTCAGGCTCCCAACTTGAGTTTGGCACCTGTACTGCTGATTCATCTATTATTATTGTTGTTATTATTATTATTATTATTACAATGATGATGATGATGATGATGATGAGCTCTTCTGGAACAGAGAAGGCCTCAGTTCAAGTCCAACTGTATAAACAACCATTTAGGAAGATTTGGCCAAATGCCTTTACTCCTTTAGGATTCAGGGCTGGAATAAACAATCTATAAATGCCCAGTTTCCACCTGCAGATAAATGTTCCAATTCATGGAGCTGGGAGGATATCCACACTTTTTCATTTTTTCAAAGTTTCCTTGGTGATTACAATGTGCAACCAGGGTTGAGAGCCACTGGTCCATCCCCCGACTTCACAAATAAAGTAGACCAAGACCTGGAAGAGTGGCATGTCGAAGTTCCACAGACAAATATTGGAATCTGACACTAGGATTCCAGCCTCCCCATTCCTAGCTCAGAGATCCACGCAGACATAGGGAGATAACACCTTCCCTCCTAGACAGGCCCAAACCCGAGCAGTGGTTATCCCACTTGAGTGTGCCACAGAATAACCCAAGGAGTTCCTTAAAATGGAGATCTGGAATCTCACCCAGACCTCCTGCAGCACATTCCACACAGAGATCCCCAAGGGAAACAAGGAAAGGAAGGTGACTAGAGCACCCCCTAGCGGCTAGAATGCGCCACCAGCGTCTGCCAAGTCTCCTTCACCTGGGTTAGAATCCTGACCCTGGGCTTGCCCTCCATTCTTTGGCGGCAAAGCTCCCAATAAACCTGACACCTGATTCTGACTTGGGCTCCAGCTCTGAGGCCCTAGACTGGCATCTTGGCTTATGACCCTCACCTTTTCTCCCTCTCTCCCCAAATTCTCCACCTGAGGAGGCTGTGTGCCTCCTTTCAAAAGGCCAAATTTCACCGCCGCTGGGCCAGCAAAATTTCAGAGGCCTTCCCTGCCCATACGAAAGCAACCCAGCCTCTCCTCTCAGGGGCTGGAAACCGGACTCATTATACACACTATTAGCCATAAAGGCTTCAGGGGCTATTAGAGAGAAACAAAAGTCCCCCCAGTGACTTCCATGGATAGTCTGAAATGTTTGTCATTGTCCTCAAACAACAGTTTGTCACAGGGACATATAATTTGGCAGAGTCTGAGCAGGCCCCTGGCTCCTCACTGGTTTATTTATGTCATTTATTGGGAGCTTTTAAAGAATTGTTTTTCCCAGTCTGCCACATGCACTGATGGAAGCACATTGTCAGCCTTCAAAAACCAGAATCACATCGTTGTCTCGCAAATATGTTCCTGCTCTTTAACGGAGTTTTAAAATTGCGCTGCACTGAGGAAAGAAAATTGGTATATGTGTGAGTGTGGCTCAAAATCCCCCCATGCTTGGAGGAGGGTCGGCTGGGTTCTAGTATCTTTCAGCAAAATGCAGCAATTTATTTGTGGAAATCCCATTATAGCTAATAGGAGTTAAAAACCATTAAAAAAGATAAGGATGTCTAGCCATTTCAAGATTATCTTGTGAAATGTGCCCTGCTAAAAAAGGAATGAATTTTGCAAAGAACATCACAAATCTAGTCATACCAATTCAACTCACATAAAACAATTAAAACTAAATAAATCTGATACCAGTGCTAAATGCTTTTTAAAATCTATCTTTAAATACATCAGGCTTAGAAATTCTCACTACTACGAAAACATACACTGCACAAGTAGACATCAAAGGCTATTCTCAGGCAACCCCCTTGAAGCAAGTTAATTGGACAAAATTTTAAATTAACATGAAGGAAGATAGCATTACAATTTATAGAATTGGAAATTTCAAACATAAAGAACTTTTGAGCTGGGGTAAATCATATCCTTGAACCTGTTCTGCTCAATGTGTTTAGTAGCATCTAGGAGAAAGATGGAAAGAAAGCTTTTCCAATTTACAGGGGAAACAAAACTGAGAGAAGTAAGTGATCCAATAGAGAATAAAATAAAGATGACTCACATTGATTTTGACAGCCTTAAGGAAACTGTAATTTCCTTTCTTAAAGTAATTCTATTCCACCTCTAGAAATTGATTCCAAGAAAATCATCCTAAAAATGTTGGAAGAGAAAAGAAAAAAGAAAAAGAAAAATACATATACAAAGATGTTCAATATTGTTTTATTTATAATATGAGGAACAACAGTGGCATGCTAATACTGGACAGATGCTTCAATAAATTATGATATAGTCATTCAAGGAAATGTAGCGCTACAATAGTTATTCAAAGTTTATAATAACAAAAAGAAGTACTTCTTTTATTCTTAAGATTAAAAAATCAGGATATAAAATACAGGATAAAAAGTTTTTTAAAAATATAGCAGATCAGGAAAAATAGCTAGAAAAACCATAGTGGCAATTTATTTTTTATTTCACTGTTGCCGGTCCCCTCAACAGTCACTCTTCCCACCATCTAACGTTTATTAAACGCCTACTTGGGCCAGGACCTGTGGGTGATTGTTAGTCTCTTTTACTTCATATTTCTCTGTGATTTATAGTTTGTACATGATGCTGCAATTTCCTCAAGAGGACCCAATTACAATAGCATTCTCTCACTGAGCTTACAAATTTATACAGACTCCCCTCTATCTTTTAAAATGCAAACTCCCCTAAGGCACCTGGGTGATACAGCTGGATAAGCATGGGACTCTTGGTTTGGCTCAGGTGGTGGTCCCAGTGTCCTAACTCAGGGTGGTGAGATCAAGCCTCCCGGGTCCAGTTCATACTCATTAGGAAGTCTGCTTGAAATTCTCTCCCTCTCCTTCTCCCTCTGGCCCTGTCAGCACACACGCTCATAAGTGTGTGTGTTTGTGTGTGTGTGTGTGTGTGTGTGTGTGTGTGTGTGTGTGCACGTACACACCTGACTGTAAAAGTTGCATGCCTCACAGAAGAGGCCCACTGACTGCTAAGGTCTGTCTGAGCTGGTTCCACTCCTCCTTTGAGTCCCCTTAACAAACAAGAAGATAGTCTCCCTGAACTTATTCTCCAATCACAGGTAGTAGTACCTTCCTTGACAATGACCATATCAGTTAACACATATGGTCAAGAAAGGTGTTGACCACACAGCTACCATAATGCCCAGCATCCTCTAGGGGCATCTGGGTGGCTCAGTCAGTTAAGTGTCTGCCTTTGGCTCAGGTTGTTATCCCAGAGTCCTGGGATAAAGCCCCAGATCCAGTCTGCTTCTCCCTCTCCCTCTGCCCCTCCCCACTGCTTGTGCGCTCTCTCCTTCTGCTCAATATCTCTCCCTCTCTCTCTCTCTTTCAAATAAATAAATAAAATCCTTTTTAAAAATGCCCAGCACCTTCCAGACCATCTAAGCCAGGGCTCTATGGGTTACAATTGTCAGAAACTTCCTCAACCCAGGCCCCAGGGCCTTGGCACATGCTATTCTCCCTTTGCAGAACACTCTCCTCCCACATGTCTACCTGGCTTGCTCCCTTGTTTACTTCCAAAGTTCCCCTTCTTGGGAGGTCTCTGCAACCATACTCTTTTAACATTCCTGACCACTCACATTGCAGCACTCCCTGTCCCTTTCCCTGCTTTTATTTTCTCTACCACCCCCAACCTTTTCTTGTACGCCATACATTGTACTTACATTGTTCACTGTGTCTCACTCTCCCACCTCTGCTATCCAGTAATCACTGGAATGCAAAGCTCCAGGAGGCCAGAGATATTTTTGTCTTTATTTTCTGAAGCTGTAACCCCAGCCACAAGAACAGTGTCTGGCACATGATAGGCACTCAATAATATTTGAAGAATAAATAATGAGTAATTGGTGCAATTGCAAGGAAAACTGTAAATCAGAGCAATCATTTGTTCAACACCTGTCATTTACAGAGAATATTTGCATATGTTATTTCATTAGGCCCTCTCCAGAACTCTGTGAGTGCATGATATTTATTTTACTCATTTTATTCATTGTACAGGTGGAGAAATTGAGGACCAGCAAGGTGAAATAACTTGTCCAAGGTCCTTCAAGTAGTGTATTTATTCGTTACGGTCACCATGACAAAGTACCACCAGGCATAAACAACAAAAACTCATTTTCTCACAATTCTGGAACCTAGAAGTTCAAGATCAAGATGTTGGTGGGGTTGGTCCTTCCTGAGGGCTGTGAGGGAAGGATCTCTTCCAGGCTTTTCCCCTTGGATCATAGATCCTATGCCTTCACATTATCTTCCCTCCATGAGTGTCTGTGTGCCAGTCTCCTCTTGTTATGAGGACACCAGTCATTGGATGAGGGCCCCCTCTGTGACCTTACTTTACCTTAATTTCCTCTTTAAAGTCCCATCTCCAAATACAGCCGCGTATTGAGGGACTAGGGGTCTTCAGTCTATGCATGTTCCCTTAACAGGTAGCAAGCAGGTAGCAGTGGTACAATTGGAACACGAGTCTCTCGACTACAGCCCACACCCTTCCAACATCACTGTGCTCCCACCCACCCTGGGACCGTCCCTGACCTGCACACATGACAACCACCTCCCTATGTGGACCATCCACAGGCACACTGTGTGCAAGCCAGACAGCCTGATGTCCCACTTCCTGGGACGGCATGTGACCCAATTTCTCTCCAGCCTTGAATCTTGTTAATCCAATTCCTCCAGCGCTTCCGATTCCATAGTGTGTCGCATGGGGACCATCCTCTGTGCTGTGTCATGTACACAGAGCATCCTTCTTCCAAATGGCTCCCGAGGCAGTGCACAGAAGCTGTAGAAATCCAAAGCCCAAATGATCCCCGCAGTAGTCCAGGATACCACTAGGCAAGGGCCAGTGAGAACTGGCCAGAGTTACAGCCTGAGATGACCAAAGCTCCACCTGCCACCCCACTGTTCTATCACCGCATCTCCCCAAGGTCATTATGTTTCCTCTCCCAAATCTGTGCTAAGTAAATGCCCTTTTTTGCACTTCCTCTTTAGGGACATCTCTTCAGCGCTCCCATGGTGTTTATTTCGTTCTGAGCATTAGGCAGTCTCCCCATCGATCAGATACTATCATCTAAGGCTCAGACAGGCCCAAGCAATGACCCTTTGCTGTTTCACTGCCACTCAGCTCAGATCCAATGTCACTATTAGGAAAGCCCAATTACCGGACCACAAAGCAGTCTCTTTCCACCATCTAAATTTACAATCAACTCAGACTGACCAGGCAAATTGATAAGACTGACTTAGTGACTGATCATTAAGAAAGCTTTACAGAAAAATCTATTTGGTGGAAACAGTAAGGCTCGTGGGCACAGTATATATGCTTCTGATGGGAATATTCATACAAAAGAAGAAAGATTCCCCTTAGTCATATTAATATTGAGCTCTACCAAGTCTCGGGCACTGGCCGAGACCTGGACTTACCACAATGAGCAAGACATGGTTGAAACCCTCAAGAAGTCTACCACGTCATGGAGGTAAGAGGAATACCTCATCAACGTTCAAGATGGTCAAAACAGGAAGCTCACCATGAGACACAGTGCCAAGGTCGTCCCGAGAGAATGACCCACACCCCTCACTCTGTGGAATCAGAAAGCTAACCCTGAAGCAGAAGCAGAGTGGAGAAGGACGCTAGGACAGCCACCAGGAACCAGTGCTCACGATTTCCTGTCCTGCAGTCCCTCCCCTGGCCGCCACTATCCACTTAGAGCACTTTGCCAGAGTGAGCTGCCATGCGATCTGGTCCTGGGCAGTGAGTCTACAATCCCCTCTTTCTCCAAACACCCACTCACATGCACACGCACGCTCTCAAACATGTCCTCACATTCACCCGCTTGCACACTGATACACGCACGCTCTCACGCATGCATTCACAAGTGTGCACACACAGGCACACACACGTGCTTTCACATTCAGTTTCAAACTGAGGTGGACCCCAAAGATAAAAGGGATCCTGAAACAAAAAGGGCCCAGTATACGCAGCCATCTGCCACCAAGACGTTATCAAGGCAAACCGGGTTTTTGCCAGGACTCTTTCTGTACCAACTTCAGCCTGTTCTCTACACAGAATCAGAAAGACCCTGTGAGATGTGAGCCAATGTGGGCCTCCTTCCAGCTCCAAGCCATCCAGTGGCTCCATATCTCACTCAGGACCTAATGGCCCATGGGGTCTTCCAGACCTACCTGTTCCCTCACTTGCCTTCCTCCCACTCTCCCCACCTCTGGGATTCAGGCCCCTGACTCCTTCCTCAACCCCGCAGGTGTGCTTTCCCATGGAGTGTTGCTTTTCCACTCTACCTGCTCTTCCCATGGCCGGGGTCTCTCCTTCCCCAGATAACCTACCCCCTTTGCTCAAATGTCATCTTTCCAGCGAGGCCTTTACTAGTCAGCCTGCTGAAAGTTGTTCCACTGCCTCTCCCACAGGTCTCATCTCCCAGTCCTGTTTTGTTTTAAATTCATCGTGCTTATGCCATCTTAATGGAGAGTCCCTTTTTTTCACCCAGATTGTTTGTTTTTGTCTCCGTTTGCTCAGGGAGAAGGCAAGCTCCCAGAAGGCAGGGACGACTGTTAATTCGAACCACAGTGTTTTCCCCCTGAACCTAAGAGAGTGCTGGGACGGAGGATGGGCTCCAGAAACAAGGAGCCGGCAGGAGACGGGTGCATTTGTCTCAGGACCCTCCAGGAGGGAATGTAGTCCAGGACAGTCATCTTTACACGGAGAGGTGCGGACAAGCACCTTGGGAAAAACCAGAGTAAATGGTGGGAAGGGGCACTGTGGGCAGGGCTCTGGGGGCCCCTATCCTTCCTCTGGGGCAGCTCCCTCTGCATTCATTTTATCTCTGAACTGTTCACATAAGATTGTACACCTAAAACTAATATTACACTGTATGTTAACTAAGTGGAATTTAAATAAAAACTTAAAAAAAAGATTACCTCTAAAGAAAGATTTCCAGTGCTTTAGATAGAAGTTTTTAAAACATGGAGGAAAGATCACAGAGAAGAAAGAAACAGACTGGAAGCCAGCTCTCCTGCTTTTAACAGTGAGATATTGGCCAAATAACATAGGTTTTCAGAGCTTCAGTTTCTGTATGTGAACATACATAAACAATTCACATAAACATTCACAGGAACAATACGAAAAATGAGGATGATACATACCTCCAGGGGTGGTATTAACAATATTTAGTTAAATTAACTTAATTAATTTAATTAAAATGACAGTATTTAATAAATAATAACAATATTTAACAAATGGTGAAGCACAGGCAGCAGCCAATCAGAGAGCGTCGGTGTCAGCATTACAGGAGACAGGACAGCTGTGCCTGGCACAAGAAGAGAGTCACTGTAGCACGGCCCCCAGGTTAATCTCAGGGTCTTCCCAGGAAAGCTGAGGGCTCTTTGTGGCCCCTTCGAGACGCATAGGCGTGTGGGAGAAGGACAAGGTTAACTCAGGGTGAGCAGTAAAAACCCAGACCTTTTTGCAGCCTCCTTTGTAGTGCAGACCCAGAACGCCCCAGGAATGAAAATCCCAAATGAAAGGTGCGACACACCTTCCTACAAGCCCTTGCCAGCGATCAAATAGCACACCCCGAAGCCACAGACAAGTCATAATACGCCCATATTTTATCTGGGTCATATTATGTGCAGCGTAATTAATGTTTAAAAAGCATTTCTGCAATAAAATGTCTCTAGAATAACCAGCATGAATCACAAGGAAGCTGTGGCTGTGTTTAATTTGACTGCAGAAGAGATTTTTAGTTAGTGGAGCATCGCCGCCAATGGCCCCTTACTGGACACAGCTAAACACAGCCAAGTGATTACATTTCCAATCAGAGGCAGAGTCTGGGACCGACAAGTCCCCCGTGAGAGCGTTTCCTGGCCGAGAAAGCCCTTTGTTCCCTGTCTTGTTCTGCGAGTGTGCTTTCTCCAATGTCTCCCGATTACTGAGCCATTTACCAGCATCTCCAAGGAGGATCTTGGCGTGACTCTTATGAAAGAATTCTCGGCTGAGACTGTCTGATGGCAGACCTCTGTCAAGTCATTCTCTCAATTTGGTGAGCTGATGAAATGCATCAATTATCTCAAAGCACTAAAGTTTGACAATTTCTTCATGAAATGAATATTTTAGTCCCTGCATAACAATGGAGGCAAAATGAGCTGGGAGGAGTGGAAAATTGACAGGCCAGGGTTTTTGCA
This sequence comes from Martes martes, assembly GCF_963455335.1. Classification (NCBI taxonomy): domain Eukaryota; kingdom Metazoa; phylum Chordata; class Mammalia; order Carnivora; family Mustelidae; genus Martes; species Martes martes. The sequence goes on from NC_137905.1 coordinate 6,328,758, forward strand.
AAGAGAACCAATTTGTCCTTGGTACAACAGACTTTCTTCATCCATTCATTCCCACTTCCTGCCTTCTTTATTCCTTGGCTGCTACTTCCCTAAGAGTCTCAAATGAGTGGGGGTCAGGAGGAAATGTTTGTTTCACCTATGAATTGGCAGGTGCATTGCTGGTTCTGATAGAAATAGGATGATTTCTGCACCTGGAAGACATGATCTACTAGGTCTAAAAATATACTCCCCTGTCCCTGGCTTGGCTGTGGACAGACTCGTTATCTAGTCCAGTCTTCCAGATTTCGCTGCCGTGCCCCTCCTCATTGCCTTCAGCCTGATTCATAATTAATCAAAACATAATAATCTGCTACAAAAAATGAGCCATCGGAAGTTGTATGTCATCTACTCTTCCATAAAAGTATAAGTTGGATCAAGTTAATGTTTATCACTATAATAATGTGTTTTATACTTGCATTTGAACTTGTTTTCTAAACAGGTAACATTACTTTGTGGCTAAGAACTTAGGCTCATGAGTCTGAATGCCTGGTTTCAACTCTTGACGGCCATTTCTTCTGCACCCGTAAAGCTGATTCTGTCTGGTGGTAGCCATTATACCGAAATTTCTGCGCAAAGCACTAAATAGTAAGTCCTCCACGCCTGTAGAGCACTTAGCAGCTTGCAAAATGCTCTAAATATATATTATCTCATGAAAGCTTCTCAGCACCCCGGGAGAATAGTCTCCCACTTTTCAGGCCTTCACAATCGCCATCGCTCTGCTCAGAAGTTTCTGCTTTCCAGTTAACATCCGGTCGTCCTTCGGATCTCAGCTAAGATGATACTTCCTCCAGAAGAAGCTGTCCTTAACTCAGATCTGCTACTTGGAGAAATGAACTACTACTGTACCCTCAACTTCCTCCGCTGGCGCACTCGCAGCACTTCACTGTCATCGACTGCTTGCACGTCTGACTTCCCTGCAGAACAGAAGTTCTGTAAAGGCGGACTAGGGGCACCTTGCCCACCACTACATGGCCAGAGCTTGGCACAAGGACTAAACCTAAAAGACATGTACTATTTCCTTAAAGCATGCGTTAGTTAATTAATAGATTAATTAGGTTAAAGATACAAAAAAATGAGACCTGGTTATGGCCCAGATGTTTACTGTTCCCTAATATCCGTGTCCCCCCCTCTAAATTCCCCAGCCTCCTTTCAGCAGGCAAGGCCATGTGATTAGTTCCGGCCAATGAGTTGTAGGCAGGAAAAAGCATGTAACCCTTCACCGTCAGAGCTTACAAGAACCGATGGAGGTGCTCCCTGCTTTCTTTTCCCCTGGTGCAATGATTAGAGCATCCACTTGTCAGGAAGAAAGAGCCCCAGGATGCAACCACCTGGACCTCTGGGTCATAACTTAAAAGAGAAGAAACATCAAGAGGCCTTGGATAAGCAGAGAACTTTCTGTGAGTGACTGTAAACCCATGGAAATTTGAGGGGTTTGCTTGTTACCACATCATAGCCTAGTCTAATGGGATTAATTGAAAAGATCTTCCAGAATGACACAGCACACTGGTACCCAAACACAGATCCCTTGAATTTACACATTTAATACTGAGTAGATAATAATGTATTGCCTTTAATTCCTTATCAGCCTAATATCTTTTTTTGTCCTTACTCCAGAATAACAAAAGAAATATCTCAGAAACCCTTTACTAAACCAAAAATCTCTGAAGAAAATGACCAACCATTTGCTATCAATTTGCAAACATTCAGGGCACCTGGGTGGCTCAGTTGGTTGAGCATCAGACTCTTGGTAACAGCTCAGGTCACGATCTCAGGGTCATGAGACAGAGACCCTTCTGGGGCTCCATGCTCAGTGCAGAGTCTGCTTATCCCTCTCCCTCCCCTTCTACTCTGCCCCCTGTCTGATCTCTCTCTCTCTCTCTCTCTCTCTCAAATAAATAAATAAAATCATGGGGCACCTGAGTGGCTCAGTCGGTTAAGCATCTGCCTTCAGCTCAGGTCATGATCTCAGGGTCTCAGGACAGAACCCTGCATGGGCTCCCCGCTCAGCAGGAAGCCGGCTCCTCCCTTTCCCCCCAGCCCTCCCCTCACCCCCCGCCCCCCGCTTGTGTGTGCTCTGTCTCTCTATCAAATAAATAAATAAATAATCCTAAAATAAATATAAATAATATTTTTTTAAAAATTTGCAAACACTCTCTCTGTGTATTAGGTGGATGCCTGAGACCCTACAGCCTCTCTATTTACCCACAGAAAGACCTGTGTGGTAGGAGGAGCATCCCTCTTTCTGAATGAGGCTACCTCTTCCTACGTTCTGATTTGATAGGTTTGGCTCTCTTCCCCATAAGTAGGTGAATGAATAGTCAGAGTTGATTTGCTAAGTAGTTTCCTCAGATGTGAGTACAGTACAATAATATTGATAATCAGCTCAGTGTGTGGTCAGATTGTTTTCTAAAAACAACAGCAAAAAGTATTCTAGTACATGGAAATAGGAGTCTTTAGGGAGTAGTTAATTTATAGGCTAATGTCTCCTTATACCAAATATGATTTCACAGAAATGTTCTTTCTCTGAAGTTAGGCTATTGAAAGGGAGATAGACCGCCTGGGCAGGGATAGAGCCTCAATCTTGGAGTTGGGGTAAGGGTGGAAACTGGTCCCCTAGAGTATTTCATCACCCAGTACATGTCATGCTTCTCTGTAAACTGCCTTCCTTTCTCCTCCAGTTCTGCAGGGCTAGTCCTAATCCTTTAGAAAAAGAACATCAGCAATTAATGAGAGTCTATCCTTCAAGGTTACTTTTATACATTCTCATTTAAGCCATCAACCCTTTGAAATCGTTGTTCTCCCAGTTCAGCACGTACCATCTGGGTGGCCTTGGGCAAGTCACTGAGGTGCCCTGAGCCATGATTTTATCATCTATCAAATGGAGGAACGACCTACTGACCCTGAAAGGCTGAAAAAGAGTCCAGCATTGGAGGATTTCCTGGGAAACAGATTCTGAGATGAAGAAATGCTTGCAGGAAGCTTATTAGGAAGCACTGTCAGGAACAACCCCTGTGAGGGGGTAGAAGAAGCCAGATTAGACAGAGAGTTTGAACGCTTACGCAGCTCCAGAATGACCTTAGTAAATCACATGGGAGCTTTAGGACTGATAGGTCCTCAGAGTTGGCCTAGATTGAGGCAAGGTAGGCAGACCTTTTTATATCCCCTCACTCCCACCCCATACATACACATAGAACACAATCTACAACTCTTGAACATTGGTTGGTCACAGAGAAGGGACATAATCTTGGACAAAGCAATTCCCTATAGCAGGGCAATGCCCAGGGAGGAAATCCACTGTGCGCCATTGGCAGGTGACAAACACATCTAGTCTCCTGAAAATGAATATAAAATCCTTGAAGGGGAAATAGATGGTAGACGACAGCATTCACTACAGTGGGAAATAAAACAGACAAGAGGTTTGCCCTCACAGAGGTTATAATCCAGTGGTGAGAGGCAGAGAGAAGAGGAAACAAAGAATCAATTATCTGCAGTGCAACTGGTGTCACTAGAGATGCACACTCATATACATTTCACACGGAGGAATATATTCCTGACATAAGACTGGACACTGCACTGGCACCATCTTGAAGACTTATACCATAGTTTATTTGGATTTGTGGCCTGTGCATGGCAACTGGTCTTCAAATACTCTACATGATGACTTGCCACCCTCCATAATTTTTTCTAGTGGCTGGTCTCCAGCTATTGTTGGGCAACCCTCCCCCTAAGTTTTTACCATGATATCATAATGTCAAAGGCCTTCCAGCCTTCCCACATCTGCTGGGTCTCTGCCCTCTGTCTGCCTTACCATAGATTCCAGCTGGTGTCAAAAGTGTATACTAGCCTTCGCGGTGATACTCTTCCTTGGGTTACCTGGGCCAGGTGCAGCATGATCACTGCCATCCTTGTCCTCCGTCACTGGAGTCAGAACTTTTCTCCAGAACACAAAGTATGCACATGGAAGAGAGAACGTTTCCTGTAGAGGAAACAGCATATATTGCCACTTCGGGATTATGCTGTAGGTGTGCACTGGAAAACAGTTCAAAAGTGTACCTCGACACTCACTGGTCAGGAGTATACAGAAGTGTCTGCCCGGCCCTAGCTCTCACAGACTGAAACAAAGACATCAAGACGCAAGACATGGTGAAGATACACACACACACACACACACACACACACACAATGTAATAGATTTTCACACTGAAATATTTTATAATTTAGGGGCACCTGGGTGGCTCAGTCAGTTAAGCATCTGCCTTCAGCTCAGGTCATGATCCCAGGGTCCTGGGATCGAGCCCCACCTTGGGCTCCCTGCTCAGCTTTCTCCCTCTCCCTCTGCCAGCCACTCCCCCTGCTTGTGCTTTCTCTCTCTCACTCTGTCAAATAAATAAATAAAATCCTTAAAAAAAGAAATATTTTATCATTTATATATGGCTTTGAAATATATTTCAGAGACAACATTTAACGCTACTGCACAGGGTGGCATTAAACAGAAAGCGTTTGCACAGGATGTACAAGAATTCATAAAACAATGACTGACTTCGATGTGGGGAACAGGCAAGATTTGCTGATGGAGCTGAAATCTGAAAGGTGAGAGGGATTCAGCAGTGTTCAGGGTTGGTAGGGGGAGTATATTTCAGGCAGAAGTAGCAGCATATGCCCAGCCAGAGAGATGAGACAGAGCATTCGGTACATTTGAGGAAAGAAACTCATGTGGCTGAAGCACGCAGGGTGAGAAGGTGACGTGAGGATAGAATGAGGAGAAAGGGAAATCACGGACAGCGTTAAGCAAGGGGTGGGAAGATAAAAGGCTGTGATTTTGTAAAAAAGAGTATTGAAAGGTATGAGGCTCCTCCATGAAAGCCTCAGGACCTCAGAGTGCTGCTGTTATCAGAGATGAGACTATCAACCCTATAACCTGTCAATGTCAGAATAGCAATTCCCAAGAGTTTATAGCCTTTCATAGTTATACCTCTTTATGATTTCATATATGTTATCATTTCATATATATCATGTAGGTACATTTCATATGTCTCATACACATCATCACAAAAGTCCTATTAGGTGGACAGAACAAATGATAGGTAAAGAATTTTACATTTTACAGACAAAACTACATAAACTGATTGATGTTACACAGCTAATGAACAGAACCAGAACACAAACCCAGGTGTCCTTATTTTCACTCTGGGCTCTTTTGAGGCATTTTTTCAATGGGAACAGCATATCCTCAGACACAAAGGTGTTATTTTTTTTTCTCATCCTTTTTACTGTCATTGAACAGTAGTTTTCTGGAGCCAAGTGAGCTGACGTATACACACAGATGAAAAGTAACATTCATGTTGGACCAAGAATCTCCTGACTAGTGGTAGAAAACAAGCGAACTTGTGAACAACTAACAAGTTCCAGTCATTCATTCAACAAAAATGTATTAAGCGCTTATGATGAGGTAAGCATTTTATGTTATTCACATGGATACAGAGAGAAGTAAGGCGAACACCTCCAAGCCCTCGAAGTGCTCCCAGCCTGCCTAACAGATGCAGTTTGACTGCTTCCATGTTTAAGAGATATGATGAAGGCTTTCTCCAACTGACTGATTTTACTTAACATCATACCCTCCGGTTCCATCCACGTTGATATAAATGGTAAGTATTTATCCTTTCTGATGACAGGGTAATATTCCATTGTGTATATCTTATGGTTTCACTCATATATGGACTATAAGAAACAGTGCAGAGGACCATAGGGAAAGGGAGGGGAAACTAGATGGGAAGAAGTCAGAGAAGGAGAAAAACCATGAGAGATCCTTAACTCTGGGAAACAAAGTGAGGGTTGCTGAACAGGAGATGGGTGGGGGATGGGTTAACTGGGTAATGGTATTAAGTAGGGCACATGATGTGATGAGTCCTGGGTGTTATATGCAACTGATGAGCTGTTGAACACTACATCTGAAACTAGTGTCATACTATGTGTTGGCTAATTAAATTTAAATTTAAAAAGAGAAAGAGAGATGATGGAATCTTGACCCAAGCTCTTTGCTACCCTGGAGCAATATTATTCATCCATTTCCCTACAATTGCCTCGTGGTTGGATAAGTTATATGTCCCTCCACTTGACCTTAGGCTTGATCATGTGACTTCTTTGGCCAATGGGATGTCAATAGAAATAATATCAGACATCATAACAGACATAATACCATAAAACCATTTAAAACATATGGCACAGCTGGGCTTGCTCTCCTGTGCTCCTGCCTTACACAAAAGAAAACTCTGCCCTTGGTAGACACAGTCCAAGGAGGATGACAAACATGTGGAATAAACTTAACCCAGCACACAGCCTGGAGCCTAAACCAGCCTAAAGCCCCTAAGCATCCACTAATCCACAGATATAGAGCAAAAACTAAATGTCTATTGATGTGTATGCCACTGAAATATTGTGGTTATTTGTTATGCAGCATTATTGTGATGAAAGCTAACCGACACAGGAGCTATAAATGCACAATATCATTCTTTTGAAACATGTAAGAACTGATCACATGAGCCTGAATGCTGCTATACAAAATTAAAATCAGACGATATCAGCTCCTTGCTTAAAACACTTCAGTTTCCTTCTAAATCAGAAACAACGCAAAGATGCCCACTCTTACCATTCCATTCACTATTATATTGGAAGTCCTAGACATTACAATATGGAAAAATAATAAATAAAAGGCATACAGCTTGTAAAGAAGGAAAACTATAATTATTTATGGATGTCATGATTGAGTAGAAAACCACAAAGAATCTACAAAAAAGCCACTAGAATATATTTGTGAGTATAACAAGGTTACAGGAAATAAGATCAATGTGAAAAACTCAATTGTATTTTTTACACACTAGCAATTAACACTTGGAAATTGAATTTTTTTTAATGCACCATTTATGATAACATCCAAAAACATGAAATACTTAGGGATAAAGCTAACATAGTAAGTATTAGATCTGTATGCTAAATATTACAAAACACTAATGAGATAAATAAAAAGTAATAATAATAAATGGAAAAATGTACTGTTTAGTACAGAAGATTTATTTTTTTTTAATTCTCCCCAAATTGATCTAAAGATTCAATGCAGTCTTAATCAAAATCCCACCAGGTTTTTGTTAAAAACTGGCAAATGGTTCTTAAAGTTATATGAGATGAAAAACAAAAAACCTAGAAAAGCCAAAATAATTTGGAAAAAAGACAAATTTCGATAACTCATACTATCTGAGTTTCAGAATTACTGTAAAATTAGAGTAAGTAAAACATTAGAGCAGGGGTCAACAAACATTTTATATAAAAATACTGTAGGCTTTGCAGGCCATACAGGCTATGTCACACCTACTGTAGAGCAAAAGCAGCCACAGAAGATACTTAAAAAAATGAGTATGACTATGTTCTAATAAAACTTTATTTACAAAAATAGGATAGACAATGGCGGGGGAGAAAGGCAACATTGCAGACTAAAATGACATAGGTTGCAGGAGTTCATCTAGATAGTCATCAAACCATTTTGAACACCTACAGACTCAACCGGAGATCGAAGAGAAGAAGAGCAGCAATTCTAGGAACAGAAAATCGACCACTTTGTGAAAGGTAGGACATGGAGAGAAGTGAATCCGAAGCAACAGGAAAATAGACCGTGGGGGAGGGGCTGGCTCCTGGCAAGCAGTGGAGCAGCACAGCACAAAACTGGAACTTTTAGAAGTCTGCTCCACTGAGGGACATCATTCCAGAGGCTAAGCGGGGTGGAGCCCTCGCAGGGACAGTGTGGTCTCAGGACCCGCAGGGCAACAGAAGGACCGGGGGTGCCTGAGTGTGGCAGAGCTCCCAGGTTTCAGAGCAGGGAAGCTGACTACAGAGACAGAGCTGGAGAGTGGGCTCTCAGCTTGGGGTAACCTTAAACTGTTATCTGCGGCAGAGTGGGACCACTGCTCTTTGAGCAGGGACCCCACAAATGGGAGATCTAGGGAGATTCACCTTCTTCCTCTGGAGGCAGGAATCTTGTGGGTTTGGAGACTCCAAATGGGGCTGTGCGCCAGAGACAGAAACGCTTGGTCACAGGCCAGGTGAGCCCAGAGCACATCCGGAGACGAGGGAGACAGGAGTGATTGACCCGTTTTCTCTGAGGCGCACTAAGGAGTGAGCCCTCAAGCTCTCAGCTCCTCTGGGCTGGAGACTGGGAGGCCGCCATCTTCATTCCTGTCCTTGATAGCTCTATGGAAAGCATTCGGGGACAAAAACTCCTGAGAGTGAACTCGAGCAGATTTCTTAGCCTGGTCCCTGGCAAGGGCAGTGTAATTCCACATTGGGCAAAGATATTTGAGAATCATGGCAACAGGCCCCACCCCCAGAAAATCAGCAAGAACATCCAGCCAAGACCAAGCTCACCAATCAAGAACAGTGGAAATCTAGAGGTAGGGGAAAGCAATACATGGCATTCATGGTTTTCTCCCCATGATCATTTAGTCTTGCAAAGATAAATTAAAATTTTTTAATTTTATTTTTTCTTATTCTAATTTTTTTAACTTTTTCTCTTTCCTCTTTTAAATTTTTTTAAAGACTTTATTTATTTATTTATTTACTTACTTACTTACTTATTTATTTATTTGTCAGAGAGAGAGAGAGATAGCCCACACACAAGCAGGCAGAGTGGCAGGCAGAGGCAGCAAGAGAAGCAGGATCCCTGCTGAGCAAGGAGCCCTATGTGAGACTCGGTCCCAGGACCCTGGGATCATGACCTGAGATGAAGGCACCAGCTTAACCAACTGAGCCACCCAGGCGTCCCTTTTTAACATTTTTTAACTAGTTTATCTTAACAATATCTTTCTTTAAAAAAAACTTTTTAAAACTTTCATTATTATAGTCATATTTTATCCTTCATTGTATTTAACCTCACTTTTTGTATACCTATAGGGCTTTTTATTTTCAAAAATTTTGGGATACAATTTCTTCTAATGGATCAAAATATACCCTAAATCTAGTACAGGGCTTTGTTCTAATCTCCGGTATGAGCACATTCTCGCCTCCCTTTTTTTTTTCTTTCTTTTTCCAACCAACTTGTCTTACCAAGTTCTTTTTTTAGAATTTTTTAAATTTTCATCTTTACAGTCATATTCCATCCCTTCATCATGTTTATCCTTATTTTTGTGTTTATAGATATAAGTTTTTCTTTCTTTAAAATTTTGAGAGGTAGTTTCTTCTGAGAGACAAAAATACACCCAAAATCAAGTGGGTGGCTCTGTTCTATTCACCAGTCTAATATATATACATATATACATATATAATATATATATATAATACATATATATATATTAGACTGGTGAATACACACACACACACATAATTTTTTTTTAATTTCTTTTACCCCCTTTCTTCTCCCCCTGGTTTGGAGTTTCTTCTGATTTAGTTAGCAAACATTTTTCTGGGGTCTTTGCCACCCTTTTCGTATTTTATTCTCTCCTTCACATATTCTTATCTGGATAAAATGACAAGGTGGAAAAACTCACCATAAAAAAAAAAGAACAAGAGGCAGTACTGACAGCTAGGGACCTAATCAATACAGACATTGGTAATATTTCAGATCTAGAGTTCAGAATGACGATTCTCAAGGTGTTAGCTGGGCTCGAGAAAGGCATGGAAGATATTAGAGAAACCCTGTCTGGAGAAATAAAATAACTAAAATCTAACCAAGCTGAAAGCAAAAAAGGTATTAATGAGGTGCAATCAAGAATGGAGGCTCTTACTGCTAGGATAAATGAAGCAGAAGAGAGAGTTAGAGATATAGAAGACCAAATGTCAGGGAATAAAGAAGCTAAGCAAAGAGAGACAGACACCTACAGGACCACAAGGGGAGAATTCAAGAGATACCATAAGACAAAACAATATTAGAATAATTGGGTATCCAGAGGAAGAAGAAAGAGAGGGGCAGAAGGTATATTGGAGGAAATTATAATAGAGAATTTCCCTAATATGGCAAAGGGAACAAGCATCAAAATCCAGGAGGCACTGAGAACCCCCCTCAAAATCAATAAAAATAGGTCCACACCCTGTCATCTAATAGTAAAACAAGTCTTAGCGACAAAGAGAAAATCTTGAAAGCAGCTAGGGACAAGAAGTCAGTAACATACAATCGTAGAAATATTAGATTGGCAGCAGACTTAACCACAGAGACCCAGCAGACCAGAAAGAACTGGCATGATATATTCAGAGCACTAAATACGAAAAATATGCAGCCAAGAATACTATATCCAGCTAGGCTATCATTGAAAATAGAAGGATAAATAAAAAGCTTCCAAGACAAACAAAAACTAAAAGAATTTTAAACACCAAACCTGCCCCACAGGAAATGTTGAAAGGGGTCCTCTAAGCAAAGAGAGAGCCTAAAAGTAGTAGACCAGAAAGGAACAAAGGCAACAGACACTAACAGTCACCTTACAGGCAATATAGTGGCACTAAATTCATATCTTTCAATAGTTACACTGAATGTAAATGGGCTAAATGCCCCAATCAAAAGACAGAGGGTATCAGAATGGATTAAAAAAAAAACAAAAACAAAAAACAAAAAACAAGACCTACTGATATGATGTCTAAAAGAAACTCATCTTAGACCCAAAAGACACCTTCAGATTTAAAGTGAGGGGGTTGGAAAACCATTTACCATGCTAATGGACATCAAAAGAAAGCTGTAGTGGCAATCCTTCTATCAGATAAATTAGATTTTAAGCCAAAGACTACAATAAGAGATGAGGAAGGACACTATATCATACTCAAAGGATCTGTCCAACAAGAACATCTAACAATTTTAAATATCTATGCCCCTAACATGGGAGCAGCCAACTATATAAAAAAAATTAATAACAAAAATCAAAGAAACACATTGACAATAATACAATAATAGTAGGGGACTTTAACACCCCACTCACTGAAATGGACACATCATCCAAGCAAAAGATCAACAAGGAAATAAAGGCCTTAAATGACACACTGGACCAGATGGACATCACAGATATATTCAGAACATTCCATCCCAAAGCAACAAAATACATATTCTTCTCTAGTGCACATGGAGAATTCTCCAGAATAGATCACATCCTAGGTCACAAATCAGGTCTCAACTGGTACCAAAAGACTGGGATCATTCCCTGCATATTTTCAGACCACAATGCTCTGAAGCTAGAACTCAATCACAAGAGGAAAGTTGGAAAGAACTCAAATACATGGAGGCTAAAGAGCATCCTATTGAATAATGAATGGGTCAACGAGGAAATTAAAGAAGAATGGAAAAAATCATGGAAACAATTGATAATGAAAACACAACTGTTCAAAATATGTGGGACACAGCAAAGGCAGTCCCGAGAGGAAAGTGTATAGCCATACAAGCCTTTCTCAAGAAACAAGAAAGGTCTCAAGTACACAACCTAACCCTACACCTAAAGGTGCTGGAGAAAGAATAGCAAAGAAAGCCTAAACCCAGGAGGAGAAGAGATATCATAAAGATCAAAGCAGAAACCAATGAAATAGGAACCAAAAGAACAGTAGAACAAATCAATGAAACTAGGAGTTGTTCTTTGAAAGAATAAATAAGATTAATAACCCCCTGGCCAGACTTATCAAAAAGAAAAGAGAAAGGACCCAAATAAATAAAATCATGAATGAAAAAGAAGAGATCACAACCAACACCAAAGAAATACAAGCAATTATAAGAACATATGAGCAACCATATGCCAGCAAATTTGACAATCTGGGAGAAATGGATGCATTCCTAGAGATATATAAACCATCAAAACTGAACCAGGAAGAAATAGAAAACCTGAACAAACCCATAACCAGTAAGGAGATTGAAGCAGTCATCAAAAGTCTCCCAAAAAACATGAGCCCAGGGCCAGACAGCTTCCCAGGGGAATTTTACCAAACATTTAAAGAAGAATTAATACCTATCCTCCTGAAACTGTTCCAAAAAATAGAAATGGAAGGAAAACTTCCAAACTCATTTTATGAGGCCAGCATTACCTTGATCCCAAAACCAGACAAAGACCCCATCAAAAAAGAGAATTACAGACCAATATCCTGGATAAATACAGATGCGAAAATTCTCACCAAATTCTAGCCAATAGGATTCAACAGTACATTCAAAGGATTATTCATCACAACTGAGTGGGATTTATTCCTGGGCTGCAAGGTTGATTCAACATCCACAAATTAATCAGTGTGATACAATCCATTAATAAAAGAAAGAACAAGAGCCATATGATACTCTCAATAGATGCTGAAGCATTTGACAAAGTACAGCATCCTTTCTAAATCAAAACTCTTCAACATGTGGGGATAGAGGGTACATACCTCAATATCATCAAAGCCATCTATGAAAAACCCACAGTGAATATCATTCTCAATGGGGAAAAACTGAGAGCTTTTCCCCTACAGTCAGGAACATGGCAGGGATGTCCACTATCACCACTGCTATTCAACACAGTACTAGAAGTCCCAGCCTCAGCAATCAGACAACAAAAAGAAATTAAAGGCATCCAAATCCACAAAGAAGAAGTCAAACTCTCACTCTTTGCAGATGATACGATACTTTATGTGGAAAACCCAAAAGACTCCACTCCAAAACTTCTAGGACTCATACAGGAATTCAGTAAAGTGTCAGGATACAAAATCAATGCACAGAAATCAGTTGCATTTCTATACACCAACAACAAGACAGAAGAAAGAGAAATTAAGGAGTCAATCCCATTTACAATTGCACCCAAAACCATAAGATACCTAGGAATAAACCTAAACAAAGAGGAAAGAATCTGTACTCAGAAAACTATAAAGTACTCATGAAAGAAATTGAGAAAGACACAAAGAAATGGAAAAACATGGACTGGAAGAACAAATATTGTGAAAATGTCTATGCTACCTAAAGCAATCTACATATTTAATGCAATCCCTATCAATGTACCATCAACTTTTTTCAAAAAAATGGGACAAATAATTCTAAAATTTATATGGAACCAGAAAAGATCCCAAACAGCCAACGAATGTTCAAAAAGAAAGCCAAAGTTGGTGGCATCACAAAGCCAAATTTGGTGGCATCACTTCAAGCTCTATTACAAAGCTGTCATCATCAAGATAGTATGGTACTGGCACAAAAACAGACACATAGATCAATGGAACAGAATAGAGAGCCCAGAAATAGACCCTCAACTCTATGGTTAACTAATCTTTGACAAAGCAGGAAAGAATGTCCAATGGAAAAAAGACAGTCTCTTCAACAAATGATGTTGGGAAAATTGGACAGCCACATGCAGAAGAATGAAATTGGAGCATTTCCTATACCACACACAAAAATGACTCAAATGGATGAAAGCCCTCAATTTGAGAAAGGAATCCATCAAAATCCTTGAGGAGAACACAGGTAGCAACCTCTTCAACCTCAGCTGCAGCAACTTCTTCCTAGGAACATCGCCAAAGGCAAGGGAAGCAAGGGCAAAAATGAACTATTGGGACTTCATCAAAATCAAAAGCTTTTGCACAGCAAAGGAAACAGTTAACAAAACCAAAAGACAACTGACAGAATGAGAGAAGATATTTGCAAATGACAGATCAGATAAAGGGCTAGTATCCAAAATCTGTAAAGAACTTCTCAAACCTGACACCGAAAGAACAAATAATCCAATCAAAAAATGGGAAGCTAAATGAATTTCTGCAAAGAAGACATCCAGATGGCCATAGCCACATGAAAAAGTTCTCCACATCACTCGGCATCAGGGAAATACAAATCAAAACCACAATGAGATACCACCTCACACCAGTCAGAATGGCTAAAATTAACAAGTCAGGAAACAACAGACGTTGGAGAGGATGCAGAGAAAGGGGAACCCCCCTACACTGTGGGTGGGAATGCAAGCTGGTGCAGCCACTCTGGAAAACAGCATGGAGGGTCCTCAAAAAGTTGAAAATAGAGCTACCCTATGACCCAGCAATCACACTACTGGGTATTTACCTTAAGGATACAAATGTAGGGACCCAGAGGGGCATGTGCACCCCAATGTTTATAGCAGCAATGTCCACAATAGCCAAACTATGGAGAGAACCTAGATGTCCATCAACAGATGAATGGATAAAGAAGATGTGAGATATATATATATATATATATATATATATATATATACATACATACACATACATATATACATATATATAATGGAATACTATGCAGCCATCAAAAGAAATGAAATCTTGCCATTTGCAACGATGGGGATGGAACTAGAGGGTATTATGCTGAGTGAAGTAAGTCAATCAGAGAAAGACAATTATCATATCATCTCCCTGATATGAAGAATTTGAGAGGCAGAGTCGGGGGGTTAGGGGGTAGGGAAGGAAAAAATGAAACAAGATGGGATTGGGAGGGAGACAAACCATAGGAGACCCTTAATCTCACAAAACAAAATGAGGGCTGCTAGGGGGTGGGGGGGTATGGAGAGGGTGGTTGGGTTATGGACACTGGGGAGGGTATGTGCTATGGTGAGTGCTGTGAAATGTGTAAACCTGATGATTCATAGACCTGTACCCCTGGGGCAAATAATACATTATATGTTAATAAAAATAATTAATTAAAAAAATAGGTAGACAGATAAATTTGGCAATAGGCTATAGTTTGCAAACCCCTACATTATGGTATTGTTGAAAATATAGACATATGGACTAATGAAATAGAATAGAATTCCCAAAATAGACCCAAATATATGTAGTCAATTGATTTTTTTAAATAAAAGTACATTGTTAAGAATCAAGACCCATACCACAGTTCAAGGCTAGATCATAAATATAAATGTAAATGGATCTCTGCCTTAAATTTAGAACCTAAAACCACAAACCTTCTAAAAGAAAAATCTGTACAACCTTGGGTTAGGCAAAGATTTCTTAGATAAAACACAAAAACCATGAACTATAAAGGAAGAAAATGATAAATTGGACTTTATAAAATTTAAAACTTAAGCTTTTTGAAAGACAGTATTAATAAAATGAAAAGACAAGTCATAGACTAAAAGAAAGTATTTGCAAAACATACCACTGACTAAGGACTTATAGCTAGAATACTTAAAGAACTCTCAAAATTCAATAAGAATAAAACAATACAATCTTTTTGAAATGGTCAAAATGTATCAACAAACACTTCACCAAAGAAAAACTATAAAAGCATGATAAATAAACACATGAAAAGATGCTCAATGTCATTAGCAACTGGGCAAATGCAAATTCAAACCATAATAAATAGCTAAAAAATTTTTCTTAACTGATCATACCATGTGCTGGTAAAGATAGAGACTAACGTCTCTCACTCATTACTTATGGGAATACAAAGCTGATCTGGAAGACAGTTCGGCAGTTTGTTAAAAATTAAACAGGTGCATCCTACATGACAGAACAATTCTACTACTAGGTGTTTATGCATGAGAAATAAAAACAGGTCTACACAAATAACTGCATAAGAATGTTTACTCAGATTTATTCATAATCTCTAAAAACTGGAAAGAGCTTAAATATCCATCAACTGTTGAATGGATAAACAAACTGATAACACATTCAATTTAATATTATTCATTAATAAAAAGAAATAAACTACTGACACATGAAATAACATGGATTGATGGCAAAAGCATCATGCTGAGTGAACGAGGTCAGACACAAAAGACTACACACTGTATGATTCCATTCATATGACACTCAGAAAAGGGCCGAGTCTATGGAGAAAAACTGATGAGGGACTGTCATGGGCTGGGAGAGAAAGAAGGCCCTGAGTTTTTAGTCAAGGGCATGAGAGCATTCTGGGGCTGATGGAAATACTCTAGATCTTGATTGTGACAGGTTGGTGGTTACATAACGATTACCTAACTATTATCTAACTATTGCTAAAACCCATAGAACCTAAAAATGTGAAGGTGCCCTGTTTGGAAATTGTACCATAATTATGCCAAAGAATTTCTTGAGTGGTTCTCCAGTTCTCTCAAGATTAAGATAAAAACCCATCTCTCTAACAGGGCCTCGCTGTGCTATCAGCACTATCTTTTATAAATCTGTCAACCACCCCAAGATTCTCGTTAAAATGAAGACTTCTACTCCAGATCACCTGAATCAGAACCTCCAGAGGTTCTGCATTTTGAAGCAGCTTCTCCAGGCAATTCTGAAGTTCATTAAAAGCTGAGAATTCCTAAGAAAGAATTTCTTTTTTTTTAAGATTTTATTTATTTATTTGACAGATAGAGATCACAAGTAGACAGAGAGAGAGGGGGGAGGAAGCAGGCTCCCCTGAGCAGAGAGCCAGATGTGGGGTTTGATCCCAGGACCCTGGGACCATGACCTGAGCGGAAGGCAGAGGCTTAACCCACTGAGCCACCCAGGCGCCCCAAGAATTTCTATCTGATGACCAACCTGTCTTCTCAGCTCTGGACCTTCGCCACATCCCACTGTCTGCCCTCCAGCCACACTGGCTTATTTCCACTCTCTTGGGGCTATCCCCTAGCCTCCTGGAGCCCAGCACAAAGGTCATCTGCTAGGGACAACTTCAGGACATGCCCTAAGTGGGCCAGACACACCTGAATTCACCCTCACTGGACCCTGCATGTCTCTTAACCTGCACTTCTTATAAATACCGCGCTGGTACGACGTGGTGCACTGCTCACCTCCCCAGGGGATGTGCGCTCTGTCAGGAAAGGGCCCTTGCTCTATGTTGCTCCCTAGCAATGTGCCCAACCTACAGTATTAAAGCCACAGCAAATACTGAAGCAGTGCCCACTAGGCACCAAGAATGATTCAATTAACATTGGAAATATTAATTCACAGAGTCCTCAGGGGGAAAAAAAAAAAAAAAACCTATGAAATGGATCCTTTTATCTTTTGGAAATGAAAAAATGAGGAATGAGGAATGAGGAAACTGAGTTTCGGGGAGGTTAAATAATTTGTCAGCAGCCTCACAGCTGCTAAATGAGAAGCCAGGACGCAAACCCAGGAAGGACGGCCCCCAAGGAACAATGCTGGGAATTCAGTATCTCTCTCCTGAATGAGGGAGGGCTGAATGAATCAAAAGATTAAGCTGACAAACCAACAACCCACTTAGTAATAAACTGACACTAAAAGGTAGCTCTGCTGTCCCCCAGTCCCAGTCATTACCAACCCCTTTTAGACAATCCAAATTCCACCTGCACCAGGGTTTCTCCAACATAAACTTGGAGGTTCTGTGCCTCGGAAACTTGGCGTCATCGGGATGGAGAAGAGAACCTCACAGAGCAGGATGTGACGGCAGATGGCAAACTCTCCAACAACCCACAACTCCCGCCGCTCAGCCACGTGTTTGCTCGACCAGAATAATCAAGTCCATTTATCAGACATTTGAAAGAGCAGAGATTCTTTCTCTAGACAGATAAGCAAGGTAAAAACAAACTCATCTGTGCTTCCTTTCTTGATATTTGGATTTCTCTAACTGAATCAGTCAGCACGCTCTTAAGGAGGCTTTGGGGCATCAGAAGAGATAACAACATTGCCGCTACGGCGATCGGTATCCAGAGGGACCACAGACCCACACAGATGGGGGAAAATATGAGGTTAGGCCAAAGGCATCTGGCACCAGGCAAAGAAGTGAAGTTTCCGCAGATATAAAGGTCTTATCTGACCTCAGTGGGTGGTCTTCTAGAGAGTTGTGCCATTTCTCCTCTTCACGTCACCCCAGAGCCCAAAGTTTCCCAGTACCTTAAAAGGCTGAAGCAGGGCCGAAGCTCTGTTGGATCCAGCCAGGACCACAGAACTACAAAATAGCTCTTCTCCATCTTTCTAGTGGGCCACAGTCATGGGATTGGTGTGGTAATGAAGATTCTGATTTCTAATTCAGTAGGCCTCGGCTAAGACCTGAGATTATGCGTTACTAAAAAGCTTACAGGGGCTGGAGACCCTGCCAGTCCAGACCACAGTTGGACCACAAGTTTGCAGAGCTCCACTGACTTAAGAGAGGAGAGTCAATTCCAGGATACTTAAAGGGGTTAAAAAATCCACTTCACTAGAGAACTAAAGATACAAAATCAAAACCAAAAACATAGTGTACCCGTATCCTGTTGCTTTCCAGACACATTAACTTTTCTAACTCAGAAGTCAGTCATGCTTACTGGATGTTTTCTGAGCAATGGGGACACCGAAGGTTTAAAATCAATCAGCTGCTATGATTATGACGGCTTAATGTGCTGTGTGTGGAAAAGCGTCAGCTTCAGGGAGTGAGAATAGCACCAAACAACAAGAGAATATATATGCAGAGCAGCTCAAGGTTCAGTGCAGAATCTTTGCACAGAATTGCCCATCCTATGGGGCCTCCTCCATGGTCCTCAAGACAAAAGCTGGTAAGAAGGCCAGTGGGCAAGGCAGAAAAATTTCTAAAGAAATTTCTCTATAGTTAGGGGAAAAAAAAGTGTGTATTTGGTGAATGTTTGGGTAAGAGAGAGGAGATATAATTAAATAGATGTATAGATTACATTATAGCAATATAATTAAATCACAAATGAGATGGAGAAGAAGGGGAGTTGTAGGGGGAGGACAACTGAATTTCTGCCATATTTCCTGCAAGTGATTTCATGTCTACAACCTCCAAGGACACACAAAATCACCCTGGAGATGGGCCTTGTTATTATCTCTAATCCCCAAATTGGGAAACTGAGTCTTTGAAAAGTAAAATGGTTGCTTGTTGCCACTCCAACCAACACCCAAAGGAGTCCTGTTCTATCACACTGTCTCCAAAGGAGCTAATGCACTAATGGACAAACAGAAGTCTCTGAGCACACAAGTGTATTTCTGAAGCCCTTTATGGTTTTCCAACATGCTGTTTTGTTTAAGATATAAGAAAATAAATCAGAACTTTATTTCTTGAAATATCACACTTCATCTGAAGACAGATGCATTGTGAGGGACCCAGTGGTGAGATCCAAAGGTACAAAGTAGAAAGAGATGTGGCATTATAATATCATGAGAGGGACACAGATATCAATAATAACATTGTGGGAACTAACAGTGACTGGAAGCTTAAGAACTTCAAACATTCTTTAAAAAAAAAAAAAAAAGAACTTCAAACATTCTTAACAGCAACTGGGGTGTCAAAAGTTGTGCCAAGGGCTTGATGCACAATATACCATTTAATCCTCAGAACAAACCCAGAAGGCAGGTATGATAATCTGCTCTATTATCTGAAGGAGGAACTGAGGGTTAGCTAGCTAAGTACATTGTCTAAGGTCACATCATTAGAACAAGGTAGAGATAAGACTAAAACCCAGGTTTCTGGACCTCAAAGCTGGTGTTCTTACCCACTACACTCACTGTGGATGAAGGAGAGTTTTGGGGGAACGACTCATTGGCCCAAGTCTTTTCTTGGCCAAGACATTTTGTTATTTGGCAACTGACTTGGCATGCCATGGATGCTCTAAGCTCAGTCCTTGATGATAAGGTTCACATCTGAGACTAGCATGATAAGAGGCAACTAGAGGAAAGGAACCAGGCTCTGAGTCACAAAGTCAAGATTGCAGGTCAGATATTTCCAAGAGGAAAGAAGAGATCTCGTGGGAGCTGAGGGCTGTCTCAGACCCTTATAACTTAAAGTGCCAGATGAAATAAATGACCTGCTACCAGTTTCTATGTTACACCATCTAGTTGCTTAAGGCATCCAACCAGTTACTCATGCATTCATTCAACAATGATTGGTTTCCTCCTATATGCCAGCCACGGGACTGAGCACTGGGTACAGAGCAGAAAACTAGATTGAGTCCCCTAGCCTCATGTAATTTACATATGGCATGGGATGACAGACAATGCAAACAATAATATAAGACAATGGGGTGTCTGGGTGGCTCAGTCAATTAAGCCTTTGGCTCAAGTCATGATCCCGGAGCCCCAGGATAAAGCCCTATATCAGGCTCCCTACTCAGTGGGGAGTCAGCTTCTCCCTCTGACCCTCCCCCCACTCTCGTGCTCTATTTCTCCCTCAGTCTCCCTCAAATAAGTAAATAAAATCTTTTAAAAAAAAAGAATATAAGACAATGTCAGGTAGTAATAAATGCCATGATGAAAAATAAAGCGAAGAAGAGTGAGATGGGCCTGAGGGTATTTATTTTCAAGTTTCTGTTAAAGCACAACATATACACAGAGAAATGTATTAGTCAGTTTATGGCTGACCAAATATTAATATGGTGAACACAAAAATCTTACAAGCCTCAGATCAAGAAACAAGAGAGCCATACTTCAGAACCCCCTCAAGATCCCCTTCCAGTCACAATCCTGGATGGTGAAGGAGAGTCCTCTTGGAGAAAGTGACATTAGAAGAGAGACCCAGAGCAAGGAAAGAAATGAGTGAGCTGTGTGAGTGTAAGGGAAAGGGTACTCCCAAAGAAGGAACAGCAATGTAGACAAGAAATGAACTAGAGGCACTTAAGGAATACCAAGAAAGCAACCGTGTCTGAGTCAAAGCAAATGGATGCACGGATGGATGGATTGATGGATGGATGGATGGATGATTGGATGGTTGGATGGATGGATGGATGTGTGGATGGGATGGGATGGATGGGTGGATGGAGGATGCATGCATGCATGCATGCATGAATGGGATGGATGGATGGGTGGATGGATGGATGGATGGATGGATGTGTGGATGGGATGGGATGGATAGATGGATGGGTGGATGGGATGGGATGGATGGGTGGATGGAGGATGCATGCATGCATGCATGCATGAATGGGATGGATGGATGGGTGGATGGATGGATGGATGGATGGATGTGTGGATGGGATGGGATGGATAGATGGATGGGTGGATGGATGGATGGATGGATGGGTGGATGGATGGGTGGATGGATGGATGGATGGATGAATGGAAGGAAGAACAGATGCATGGACAAATGAAGGGAGGAAGAAGATATGATATCAAAAGAGAAACAAAGACCAGATCAGACACCATTTTGAAAGAAGGAGCTAGGATTTGATTCTAACAGCACTGGGAAACCATCAGATGGTTCTTATCCAGGTATGGTGTGATCTCATTCACATTTTCGGAGCTCAAGCAGAAGACAGATTTAAGGGATAGAGTGGAGCAGTGTTCTAGTGAGAGTTGCTTTTTACCTCTGAGGTGAAGGAATCATGCCATCTCCCTCCACCCACTCTACAACCAAACATTTTGACTATCCATGTCAGATGGAAGAGGTTAGAACTCTGACTTGCAACTTTCCAGAAAGACACTATAGCCCTGGGGAGCCTAATGGCAGCCCAGGGACTTGGTCTCAGCTATAATTCCTCAGTGGTGAAACTAGACAAGGCAGACACAGCACACTGGCATCCTCCTGGGATAAATTCTGCAGACTTCAGCCTTCCATCTTCACTACCTTCAGTTCTCTTCCCTGAGTCACCCTCCATTCAGCATCCTGCACCCCTACCCCTCTAGACACTCAGCATTCCTCTGCTCTATTGCCCCTACCTTGACTCAAAAGCACAGGATCTAATGTGGCAATCAGCCTGGAGCCTGAAACTCTTCACATCAGCATGTGGACAATCTCAGTTTTGTTTTGTTTTGTTTGTTGTTGTTTTAAGATTTTATTTATTTATTTGACAGAGAGAGATCACAAGGAGGCCAAGAGGCAGGCAGAGAGAAGGGGAGTGGGGAACAGGCTCCCTGCTGAGCAGAGAGCCTGAGGCAGGGCTCCATCCCAGGACGCTGAGATCATGACCTGAGCCGAAGGCAGAGGCTTAACTCACTGAGCCACCCAGGTGCCTGACAATCTCAGTTTTTATAACATAAGCTTGAGTTCCCTTAGTGTTCAATGCAATGTCTGTCTCCAGCTAGGAATTACAGGTCGTCAGAAATAAGAAGTGAAGAGGTTTGCCAACAAAGGAAGATAGGGCTGTTCTTTTTGCCTCTTAGCTGACTCTGTATCCCTAATTGGCCTGGACTGCAGATGACATGGTAAAGATCCTATGTTCCTGATACTTTCTGCAGTAAGCCCCCAGCTGATGGCTGCTGCTCTTTCTCCCCTAATCTGGCTTCCCCTCTCCCAGACTTGACCTCAGGACACCTCTCACCCCTCACCAACACCAGGATCACTAGCTTTCTCCGCCTGGAAGCCTTCCGTGTTCCATCTGTCACCCAGAGCAGGCAAGGGGCAGAGAGGAGAAATTCAAGGATTCTAGAAGTAGGAAACCTGGGAGGGGTCAGGCCAGATGGGCAGCAAAAGTAGTATTCTGATGGTCAATCCAGAGCCACTGGTAGGGAGTGACAGGGCAAGGGAGCCTGCGCCTGGAATTAGAACTAGAATCTGCATTTCAGAGCATGGGAGGAGGCAAAATTAAGGATATTTAGTGAGAAGGAAGAAGCAAGAAGGTGCAGCAGAAAAGCTTAGGTTGTCTGCATAATCAATGCTAATCACAGTCTTTTATGGGAACTGTTTCCCATTTTACTCCTAATTACCACTCACTACAACAATGATAAAGCATATCACTAAATATAATCTCAAATTAACTTTGTAGCAAGTTCCATTTGATTATAACAGTAAATTCTAGATGTGTCCAAGGAGTGATTACTAAGTCCTGAGTGGTCCCAAAATTAACTCCCAAAAAGTATTCTCTTGACCCATAGTCCCGACTTCAGATAGACAGGCTCTGAGCACTCACTTCTACATGTTGGGATCATGGGTCCTGGTCTCTCTCAAGAGGCCCGCATTTTAAAATACCCCTCATGAGTATTCAAATATTGGCCAAACTATGATTCTTACTTTTAGTTCCTAAGTACGATCACCAGCCTCTGGCAATGAGGGTTGATACCCAAACTTTAGAAGGTCTGAGAACTCACAAGTCAGGGTAGCCCAGTTACTTGGGAACACTTGTCTTCTCCAACGGGGATCAGGACAGCTTCCTGTAATTGCTGAGGAAGAAGGAGGTGCTTTTGTGATCTCCTGGGTCTGTGATAAGACACGGACTCCCCCCTGGGGTTAGCCCTTGGAGATCTGAATGTTCCATCTCAGCAAAATCCACGAATGGAAGTCCTTTCTGCTCAGTAAGGCACGGACACATTCACCAATGGCAGAGTATGGGGTTACTAGCCCAGGCAAGGAGAAGGCTGTTTTAACAAGGCCATCGACTGAAATCTAGCTGGATGTCCCTGTGGGAGCTGCCCTGCTGCCAAGGCAACAGCGGAAAGACTCTCAGCCTGACCCCACCCAGCCTGCACCATTTTGTGGCCAGCAAGGATTTCCTCACCCCAAATTATCCCATCCTCTGGAGCACAAACTGAATCTGGTCTGTGGGTCAACCTGTAACACTGAGCACAGAGAAACGCCCCAGCCACACATGTGGGTCCCACTTGGGGCACAGCAGCGCTCAGCAACTGCCAAGAGCGGAGAAGCTGGAGGCTGCCCATCCCAGCTTCCCCCGGCACAGCTCACTGGTCCATCACAAACCGTTTCAATGCTGAGAAAGACTCGGCTGATTTATAAGCAGATGGAGGTGAAAACACTGTTTATAATCTCAAGGGATAGATGTAATATCAGTATATCAAACTATAATGAGTATCCTCTATTAAGGGCTTACTTAGGCCCATAATGGGCATGGGGGATGGTGCATTTGGCCCACACCCCACCTCTCTAAGAGTGGCACTTACACTTTTGAGGTCACCCTGAATGAGGCTTACACAGTCCTTCTATTCTTGTATGCTTATTAAAAGCATGCATCTGGGGCGCTGGGCGGCTCAGTGGGTTAAAGCCTCTGCCTTCGGCTCAGGTCACGGTCCCAGCATCCTGGGATCGAACCCTAGGTCGGGCTCTCTGCTCAGCAGGGGGCCTGCTTCCCTTCCTCTCTCTGTCTGCCTCTCTACCTACTTGTGGTCTCTGTCTGTCAAATAAATAAATAAAATCTTTAAAAAAAAAAAAAGGCATTCATCGGTTCAAAGTAAACATTTAAAATGTAGCATTTTTGTAACCACTTCGAAATTTCCTCATTTTTTAAACAGACCTGCAGGCTCAACCCTGGGAAGCTTCCAGCCTCCAGAAAGCTAAGCGTTCCTGTGCCCATTATACATTAAGTACACTGCTTGGCATTTCAGGTGTATTATTTCTAACTCTTACGACAAAATTAGGTATTTGGGGTATAATTATTTCTATTATACAGCTGATATTGGGAGGTGGGTATATGGTTTCTATTAAACAAATGAGATTGTGAGGCAGGTAATATGGTTTCTATGATATAGATGAGGTCGGGAGATGGATTATATTATTTCTTTATAGAGATGAGGAGAGAGAAGCCCGGAGAGTGTTCGCAGCTTGCCTGAGAACAGAGCGTGGCCAGGTGAAGCATCAGCTGGAAGGAAGCCGGCCCTGATGGGAGTGTGCCGGCACACCCAAAAGGGAGCTGCTTCTGCAGGTAGGGGCCGTGCAGCCCGCAGAAGCATGCTGCCTCCTCCTCTGAGGAAACCAACTGCAAACCTCCGTGGGGGCTTTCTCCTAGCCAGGCTGCGTCTTTCTCCAAGCATCTCCTGTGAATCAGCAGTGCACGTGGAGTTCTCTGCCACCTCCATCCCGCCTAGCACCTGTCACAAAGGAGTTCCACTAATGGATGGGATGGACCCTGGGCTTTCGAAGCAATTTTGAAAAATGAATCTGAAATGGTGCATGTCAAGGTTGCAGACAGTGATGCCTCAGTGACAAGCATCTGTAATAATGTGGCAGCGCAGCGCTCTGAAACCTCCCGCTCGTCGCCGGGAATACTCTGGGCAGTTCCTGCAGGGTGTGCTCTGCGCTCCAGCCCCAGAGGTCTGTGTCCCCGCACCTCCCCAGGTAAGGGAGAGCGGCACCCTCTCAACGCTACACACCGGGACAGGACGGCTCTTGCTCGCTGGGTGCCCCAGGAAGTCGCTCACTCCTGAGTGGGACACACCTCCAGACTTCCTCCAAGTCACAATGTCACAAAACAGAGACCTTGCACACTTGTAGGGGTGACTCTGATTAATGATTGCCAGCTGCTGCTGAGCTGACTGGAAATCCCTGCTGGTGGCGGTCGGGGCACGGGGGGATAGGAGAGTAGACACCTAGATTTGCCTTTTGCATGTCATGCAATTTCAGGGTGGCCCCAAATTACAAACTGAGGAACCAACAATACTTTTGTATTTTTTTTTTTTTTAGCTCTACCCCATTTCTCAAACAGGCAGTACCCTCTTCCTTAGCACTCTAGGGAGAGGCTTTCAACTGTATTCCGAGGAACCCTGGGTTGCCCTACAGATGCCCCAGAGCCACCTTGGGGAGAACAAGAGAATGCCAAGCAGCCAGTGTTCCAGGACGGACACACCAAATTCAGTCTGAGCAAAGCCACTTTGATCACTGGGATTTCACATAAGACATTCTTGGCCAAAAGGGTTTCATTGCTATTTTTTATATGGAAAGGAGAAAGGGAACTATAAAGGAAACCCACCTAATGGCCATCCAGGTGTGCCCCATTGGAAGAGAATTCTTCCATGGAAAGATGGATATCTTTCCTGGAGAAGGAAGGTTAAAAAGAAATCTTCCTAATTGGGTATCAGGACTTTAATTTGAAACTATCTCCTCCAGAGAACCAAGGTGGTCTGTTCTCTCCCATTTGACCATATTCAGTAGAGCCAAGATCAAGGGTCTCAAACTCCAGTGCCTGCAGGGGCCAGAAAGGAAGCATACAGAGAGAAGGGGACTGTGGGGGTCTCTGTATTTGGCATTCAAAAGCTGCTACACAGCTCCTCTTGGGGGCTGTCATGAAGAGATGAAGGCCGGTGTTGCCAGATCTTTTGATTTTGCAAGAGAAATTGGAACTCCAAAATTGTATGTGACTTATCTAAAGATTAAATGGTGGCAACTCTTCCAAAAACAAAAATACTTTGTGGACCAACATACACAAGTCTGTGGCCCCATACTGCCAGTCTGAGAACTAGAGCAGATTGACGTGTTATCCTTATGGGGGCTGGAGAGAAGGCAACCCCTCCCGCCATGGACGTGTAGCAACAGCAGGTTGCGCTCAAAGATGCCGGCACACACTTCCAATCAACCCGTGCACTCCCGCCCATCTCCCTCCATTCCATTCCATCCTACATCTGGTCAATTCCTTCTCCTTTTTTAGCCTGCAATTCAAAGGCCCCTTTTCAGGGCAACCTTTCCTTGGCCTGCCCCTCCTCCCTGCTAGCTCAGTTGCCCCGTTACAGTTGGCCCCTCATAGCTGTTCCCTATGCTGGTCTTTCTCAGCAATTAACACAATTTGTTTTTGTATCTTCAGTTGTTTTTTTGAAGAACATCTCTAAAATATCTCCTCCTCTGAACTGTAAGCTCCAGGAGAATACAGACTATACTCCCAGTGCTCCACTATGAATTCCCCACAATTAGCTCAGTACCTGGCCCACGGTGGGGCAGAGGGGCTGAGGCGGTGGGGTGGGGGGCGCGGGGATCTGTATGGACTTGCATGAATTAGCCCAGAGCACCTTGACCCCTGGTCAACATTCCATGCATCGCTGGAAACACATAAGTTCCCCTGCCCACCTTCACCTTGGACTCCCTATAAGCTCTGCCCATGTCTCTGTCCTTGGACATGTGAGTTTATAACTGAGGAAACTGAGGCTCAGGGTAGCTGGGTGACTTGTATGAGTTTATAACCAATGAGTTGTTGAGGCAGCTTTGAAGCTGAGTAGTCACTCTCAACCTCCTACAGCTACTGGTGGGCCTTGACAAGCCTCCCTGGCCTCCTCCTGACCACAGCAGAGTCCCACGGAACACTCTAGCTGCCGTCTCTGGGATGTGATTAACGCCGTTTGCAAGGGGGGATTTCTTTTCAGAAAAATCTTATCTTTGGGCTTCTCTCCCTCCTGAGTGTTTCAGCTCATGTCACGGAGATTTACCACCGAGCTAAGAGCTGGCTTGACATTACTCCTTTGCACCCCAAGTAGAATATTTCAGTAACTCAGTCACAGCGCACCTACCCTCAACCGAAATTTAAAGCACATATGTTACTCAAGATCGAGCCTCCTCCTTGTCCTGCTACCTTTCCTCCTCTGACCACCGAAAATCCTTTGGGGGGTGGGGGAGAGGGGCAGAAAACAGGAGGCTCTCAAAGAAGTGGAAAAGCACATAGAGCACGTGCCCCTTTAGGTCCCGGCTCCGAATTCCAGCCGCCTGAAACGGGCCTTCTTCCAGCTCCCAACCCAGAGGTCAGGAGGGGCAAAGTGAACATGGTAATTTTTCTAAGTGTCTTATTAAATCTCTGTCAAGTGGCTGAACATCTGTTCTCTTTTCTGCTTGTGTTTTGAGGAATAGATCTAGCCTGAAATCACAGGCCTTCGAGGGACCCCGGTTCATGTATAATCATACCAAAGCTTTCTCTCAGGCTCTTGCCAAAGCAATTAGCAAAGCTGCTTTTAACCAATTAGGCCCATCTTTTCAGCTCCCTGAGGCAGAGGCTGCCGTTTCTCTCCCCACCACTTGGCCTCCGTGGAGGCCATTTCAAAAGGCACAATTTGAACCAATTACGCCTGTCTTGTTATTATAATCATTAATCATGATCACTCTAATGACAACTAATAGGCTACTTCAAATCCCTTTCTGGAACTTGATGGGGGCCGACATAAATAAAAAAAAACAAATATTTTGAAGAGTGCTTCCAAGTTTTGCAGAATCTTGTTTGGGTCTTCAATGCTGCGAGGTGGGTTATAAACGGGAAAATAAAAAGCACCTCACTCTGGCTCTCAAGTTACTGAGGCCACAGCCTTGCGGGTAACAGCACTGAGAAAAACAAAAGAGGGAGCCTGCAGAGTGTGGTGGAGAAGAGAGAAGAGAAAACTCAGAAACTCAGAAAACTCAAAACCCAGAAGAGAAACTCCGCAGATCTAATCGGCATCCTGATGCCCTCAGACCGGCTTTCCCATCTGTGAAGTGGGCATCACGGTGCCTGTCCCACGGAACCATCGCGAAGGCTCAACAACTTGGCATCCAGAAAGTGCCCAGAACAACACTTACCAAGTATTGGCCACGATGACGAAAAAGAAGAGTTACTGAGCTCAGACGGTGCGTCCAGTCCCGGGCTCCACCTGTTTCCTGCCATGTCGTCCTCACGGCAACCCCACAGGTGGGTGCTTTCGTTCCACGAGCAAGGCCAGGAGAGTGAAGTGGATGCCTAAAACCAAGTAGCTACCCAGGACGAGGTGAGCCCAGGCAATCTAGTTCCCAAATGATATCCTAAAACTCCCGAAATAGTGTCTTTAAAAGACTAGGAAAAAAAAAGTTTTATCTCATATATAATCTAAAGAAAGCAGGGATGGTGGAGACGGGCTCAAACAGAATTAGCTCACCGGGCGCCACGTCGGGGAGGGAGAGAAGAAGGAGCTGAGTACTTGGTGTGATTGGCTACGCGTTGTTCCCTCCGACTCTCCTGACAGTCCTCCAAGTTTGCATGACCGTCTGCATCTTAGACGTGAGGAATCTGGGGGCGGAGAGCAATGCTGAGCCCACGGGACAGAGCTAGGACTCCAGTCCTTTTCTGCCGCTGCTTCTGCCTCTGCCATATCCCACAGTCTTCCATGGATGTTTCCCAGCTGGAAGGTGCTGTCCCAACCCCTTCTCGGCACTATGCCTGGAGTCTCCCAGCCCATCGCCTGGCCTCCAAACTTCTGACTACCTGAAAATTAGGGTGTTGATTATGTCTGGTTTCCACAGAGTGATACTCCTTCTCGAAGAGCAGCCGGCCATGTGTGGGACCGGCGTCAGTTAGTATCTCCCTGTGGGGCAGAGGCACTGTGGCAGCCGCAAGAACAAACACAGCTGCCTGCTCCCCTCCCACTCCATGCCAGTCCCTTCTAGTGTCCCCATTTCTGCTCTACACCTTGCGCCTGTTTTCTTTTATTCTTACAATACTTTCCAGCTGCCAGCCAGCCAACTGAACTTCTCGTTTCACTTAAGGGGAGAAATGGCAGCAAATCAGTTAAGAACCGGGGGCTTCGGAGAAGAGCAACACTGGAGGCAAACCGGCTCAGCCACTCACCCTGTTAGGCCTCAGTTTTCTCATCTGTAAGATGGAGATAGTAATAATACTTAACCGACGGGGTTATTGAGGAGGCTAAATGAGATAATACCTGAAAAGAGCCTAGCACAACTTCTGCAGAAGATGAGCACTGAGTAACAGCAGCACCTGGGGACACTCAGCAGCAGCTAGCTTTAGATCTGTGCTACTTTTGACAAGTCCAGCCCCCCAAAATTTCCTTGTCTTAGCCAGCAGCTTGGGGAGGCGGGGAGAGGGGGTTTTCCTATCTCACTAGAACATTTGACTTACAGGACCCTCCCTCTTCCATGAGGTCAGCCTGTCTGAAACGAACCTCTCCAGTCCAAGTTTGTACATGGGACTATGATCCTTCTTTTGCTGGTTACGCATGGTCAGCACGCACCCAAAAAAATGAAGCCCCACAGGTGTGGTAGCTTTCTCCACTTTGGTTCGAACGGTTTGGGGACCAGATATTCAGATCCTATAGCTCTTGGGAAAACAAGTAATGTTGTGTACAGAGTGGACCATCAGTCTCTAAGCGCTACCCACATGGCAATTCTCACAGACCTAGAGCTTCAGGCCTGGGTCCACAAAATTGAATTCATCTGACCCAGCTCACTGGCTAAACGTATGCCCATGACCATGTCAATGGTGGAGATTTCCAGAGATGTTTTTCGTGATAAAAAAGGGCACAGAATTTTGTTACTCCAAGAGATATAACCAATATAATTCTCCAGCTCAAGAACCTCCCATGGCTCCCAGCTGCCCATGGCAGTACCTCTCGAATGTTTTGTTCTCCAGATCCCTCTGCAGTTTTAAGGAATATTAGGGACCCAAAAATAAGAATTTGTTTATGAAGACTGTATCTATCAGTATTTGCTATTTTAGAAATTTAGACTAAGAAATGTTTAAAATATTAATTCCAATAAAAACACGAAAATAGGGGCGCCTGGGTGGCTCAGTGGGTTAAAGCCTCTGCCTTCGGCTCAGGTCATGATCTCAGGGTCCTGGGATTGAGCCCCACATCGGGCTCTCTGCTCAGCGGGGAGCCTGCTTCCTCCTCTCTCTCTGCCTGCCTCTGCCTACTTGTGATCTCTGTCTGTCAAATAAATAAATAAAATTCTTAAAAAAAAAAAACACAAAAAACCACGAAAATAAACTTTAAGCAGATCTCTATCCATGCACAATTTTGTTATATCATGAGTTGGTTATTAGAAAAGTACCAGATCAAGGAGTTAATGCAGCTCTTCCTCATGGTGAAATATACCATTATATAATATAAAACATTAAATAATGAATTTCTTAACTGTATATGGCAGGGAAGAATTCAATAATTTGTAGTGCAGTTTGGTAACATTGCTTTGATTCATGTTCAGCTGCCTACATTTTTAGTCACCACTGCTTTTATCCGACAGTGCAAATATCAAGACAAATTATGAATTGATATTATTATGAAAAAAATGTTGACTTCCTTGACTGTTTCTAAAAGGGTCTGAGGGAATCCTCTCCCAAACCCCAGTTCCGTGGATCACAGTTTGAGAACTGCTGGAATCAAGTGACTGGTGAAGGGAGTCAGATTTGGAGTCAGCCCCAAGCAGCCCCTGTCAGTTCAGCCATGTGCTACGTGCATGATCGTGGACAAGGCACACCCTTCTCTCTGTGCCTCAGCTGCCTCCTCTGTAAAACAGGAGGGAAAAAAAAATGAGGAATGATAGTTCCTTCTTCATAGGAGTGTGGTTAGGGTCACATGTAATATCTTTTTTTAAAAATATTTATTTATTTATTTATCTGAGAGACAAAAAGAGAGGGGGAGGGAGCAGAGGGTGCAGAGAGAGTCCTAAGCAGACTCTGCACTGAGCACAAAGTCTGATGCAGGGCTCGATCTCATGACTCGGAGGTCGCGACCCGGACATCACCACCCCGGAGATCACGACCTGAGACAAGACCAAGAGTCAGATGCTTAACCCACTGAGCCACCCAGGCACCCCCACATGAAATATCTTATATGAAGGGTTTAACACAGTGCCTGGCACAGAGTAAGGTACCCAGGAAATAGCTTATACGTTCTAAGAAAAGGAATGATTACAGTGTGCTCTAAGTGCTAATAGAGGAGGACACACAGCACGGGCCATAAAAGGGGAAATGGCCTTTATTCTACTTTGTATAATACACAGATACATGCCATTCTTCCTCATCCTACTTCAAGATCATGAGGGAGAGAAATGGGCTAAGCACTGTGCTGGATTCAGAGGCACTAGCAGGTAGACATATGCCTTATTTAACCCAGAGACCCTCTCGGTGCCCATATTTAGTTAATGCTCATTATCAAATAAAAAATAAGCAGAAAAAGGCAGTAGTTTAGTTCAAACATGCATTTTCATTTGGATATGGGTCTTTTTCAGTTTTTTTTTTTGTCTCTTGTTCCATTAACTATTCATCTGTTACACCTAACTGACACTAATATTGCTTTCTCATGCTGAGGGGAGACTTCAAATTTAAATACTCAAAGTTCTTAGAAGTCTCCTTTGCTGTAAAAAATAATATGCCTTATTCTTTCAGAAGTCAGATCAAAGTAAAGAGCAAACCTTTCCTCTAAAAACCAGCAGCAACTTCTTCCAGAAAAGACAACCGTGTACATCTCTGCACAGTTGAAAAGCAAGCTAGCAGTGTCAGGTTCAATACAAGACAAGAGAGAGTTGCGAGCCTGCCTGTGTGTTGAAATATGGAAGCGCTGCCTTTCAATGCCTCTACAGGGGTACCTGTTAGCCCCTTCCTGCTAATGCAGACTGCTGGTCCTCGCCCGCCCAACCCTGCTTACCCTCCCCAAGGCTCTATGGCTCCCTATGGTCACATCTAAAGCTCTGGGCTTCCCTCTTTATTTGCTTCTTCAATTGTCCAGCATCCCCCATAACAAAGGAAAACCTGTACCTCACAGATGAGTTGTGAGAGAGCTGGCACACAGAGCAAAAGAAGAAAACTGGAATTAATTTCAGAAGGTGCTTCAGCCTCAACCTGACCCAGACAGAGATGTCCCACATGGCACCATCAGTGGGGGAGGAAGGTAATTCCATTTTTCTCATAAACAAAGTGGAAAAAGTAGAATGTTTGGGCAGGAACAAATGAAGGACTCTCCCTCATTTCACCACCCATGCCCAGGTTTGTCCAAGAGGCAGAAGGCTTGGGGCTTCTCCAACATCAGGGAGAATTACCTGGAAAGCTTGCTAAAATGCAGATTCCCTGGCCCCACCCCTCGAGTTATGATGAGGAACAGCCTCCAGAATACACTTGAGAAGTATTCTCTACCAATGTGGACTTCCAAACCACCAAATGCCAAACACAGTTATATGTATGTGCATGTATGTATATATACATGAAACATTGTATGTGTATATATATATATATACACATATATATATGATACATACAGAAAATGTGTACTCATTGTATATATATACTAATTGTGTTTATAGTGATATATTGTTACATATGATATAGAACAAACCTGGCTTTCACTAAGCTTAAATTCTAATGACACACACAAGTCAACAGCAATAATCAACAAATGAATAACCTATATGATATATGCAACTGTTCGTAGCAGCATTAGTCGCAATAACCAAAAAATTAGAAGAATCCAAATGTTCGTCCATAGGAGGTAGATACATAAAATGTGGTATATCCACACCATGGAGCATTACTCAGTCATAAAAAGGAATGAAGTACTGAGAGCTTGTCACACCATGAATGAAACTTGAAAACATGAGAGTGAAAGAAGACAGACACGAAAGGCCATATACTGTATAACTCCATTTATACGAAATGTCTGGAACAGGAAAATCTACAGATATGGAAAGCTACTCAGTGTTTGCCAGGCGCTGGGGAGCTGGGGAGAAAGAGGGAGTAACTTCAGACAGGCATCGGGATATCTCTGGGTGATAGAAATGTTCCAAGCCTACAAAGTGGGAATGGTGGTCCGGCCACACCTTTCAGTCTTGTGGGACTGAAAGACCATCAGCACAAACGGGTTACGCTCCCTACCTCTGTGTTTGGGCCTCAGGACTAGGTTGAGTCATGACATAGGGCTCACGAGAACCATGTAAGAAGGACATAGTCAAGCACGGTGTGAGAAGGAGACTGGTGTGCTCAGGAGTAGAACACGGACACCCACCCATCAACCCAGACCTCAGGGGAGGAAGAATATGTAACTTGCAGAAACATGATAGAAGAGCCAAATGGCCATGAAGTCAGGCACCTCAGTCATCTCAAGATCTTCTGTTACTTCAAGAGAGCGTAATAATACAAGGAGACATAAGACTCATACAGTGGCTAACATTTAACAAGCCTGACCTATGTTTCAGGTACTACTTTCAACTTCTTATATGTGTGAACTCATTTTGTCAGCATGGCCGCCCTCTGATAGTGCCATTGTAAGAGGCTCCTGTAGGGTCCTGGCAGGACACAGATGGCACATTCAAGTGAGGTAAATGAGGAGAACTTAATAAAAGACCATTTGCAAAGGTGTAGGCAGTATCCTGGGGACCAGAAAGCACTGGTGTGGCAACTGCAGATAACCATCTCTTCCCTGGGTCTGAAAGCACTGGCAAGGGGAGGAGTAGGTACCAGCACCCGGAGGAAGTAACCCTAGCTAAGAAAGGGGATGAAACCAACTCATAGTGACCCAGGAAGAAGGGAGCTGGTAGAATAAATTCTCCAATCTCATTCTCTTCCCTTTCTCCAATTTCCTGTGGGCAACTCCCACTGGATGAACAATTCAGACTCTACAGGACAAGGGAGCCCACTGATGCAGCCCATGTAAGTCAACCTCCTCGGCACAAAGGAGGAGGACAAGGGTGGAGAATGAAATCCAGCAGGACAAATGCAAAATATCCAGTGTATGACCATTGTTGCTCACTCTTGACAGAGAAGTAGACTGAGGTCTGTAACAGTTAAGCAACACGTCCAAGGTTATACAGCTCAAAAGCTAGAGCTGGGCTAGGAATCCAGGGGTTCTAGTGGCTCTTAACCACTACTTCTAGATGGCATGTGCATCTCCCAACCCCCATCAGAGTAAAAAATGATCAGTAAACACCTGGGAAGGATGGTCAGGGCTCCCCAGGGTTTCAGGATTAGGAGAAACAACTGTGTCCTAGCACACAATGCTAATCCAGAACCAAGAACAGACCCTGGGACTCGGTGTTCCCCACATGCATTTTAGTCATGTTGCTCCCAGGGCCTGAATCCCATGGGACAGAACAGCCCAGATGTGGGTATCAACTCTTTGGCCAGGTCACTGGATGTGGTTCAGACACAAATCTCCAGGCACAAGATTTTTAGTGCAAAATATTTTCGACTCTCCCAAGTGCATGCTGTTTTGCCACCGCCTACTGTATCTTTGAACCGTTGGGGAACAAAGTTCCTGCAACTCCTGCTTGTCCTTCAGCCTCCCAGAAAGTACCACCCGGGGAGATGTTTCAATTTATACAGTAAAAACCTCTCCAACTCTTAAAGAAAAAAAATAAAATAAAAGTGCCTCTCCTTCATCTGATTTGCAGCAATTTGCAGAATTGGCATGTGATGTAATGGGCCATGGGGCCCCTGAGTCCCCAGATGGAACTGGTTATGAGGAGTCTCCTTCATTTGACCTCTCACACCCCACAGACTGGGCCTGCAGAATCCTAGAGCTGTCCTAAGGAGACCCTGATCCCAGAGACAGAAGCAAACCAGGAGTCATCCAGATGGCAAGTTCCATCCTTTGAGGCCCCAGTAGCCCCACAGAAGAAGCGGGCAAGGTGGCCTGTTGGGACGGGCTGAGCCGACAGCTAGCTGAGTGGTGGGGCTGACGCGGAGAGAAAAGCCTGTCTGCCACTCCAAGCTTTTGTTATCAAACAGCTCCTGCGGAGCGGCTGCAGCAGAGCACATCAATACAAACGCAGGCCGCCTTTCACAAGGTGGATGCCAGGCCTGCGTTAGCCGAGGTCCTAGGGGCTCTGAGCCTGCCTATTTTATCCTTGACTTCCAGCTTTATTGTTCTGTGATGAGGAGGAAGGGACCACTCTCCCTGTGTCCACCTCATCTGCCTTCTCTACCATGCACTGTAATGGTCCCTGCCCCTGGCAGGTTGCAACACTGAGCCAGCTTTATGATCGCTCTCTCCCTGCTTCCCCAGTCTGTGGATCTTTCTGTCCCAAATAAATCAGTGTTACTATTTCTCCTTTTCCTCCTCACTCTCCACAGGCCACCACTCAGGCCATTTCTTTCAGATAATAAGCTGGGCAGGCTCTTGAGCTGGGCCTGGGCAGGGCTTGGGCTGAGATGGAAACAAAACTGTATGGTCCAAACCAGAAGTTTCCTGAGCTGCTGTTCATTTTTCCTGCTGGGCCCATCAAGGCCATTTCTCCTCCGCATGAGGTCTGAGGAGAAGGCATTTAGCTGGATAGTTTCCAAAGCAGAGACTTAAAAAAAAAAAAAACAAAAAAAACAAACAAACAAAAAACAGAAAAAAAGAAAAGAAAAAATCTAAACAAATTCCTACTGGGAATCCCATGTACGTAAAAGAGGTAAATGTAGCCTTTCATTGCCTGATACTGAGAGGAGGGCCCAGGACCCTGCCTACTTTCTCTTCCCATCAGTACCACAGGCTACCCAAGTGTCTCCTAAAAGCTCAGAGTTCTTCCAGATATAGTTTGGAAACTGTGAGTCAGCCCTTTCATAGAGCTGAAATCCTCTCTTCATAACTTCTTGCATGTTCCCAACTCTGGTCCTTTGCGGCTGTCCCCCCCCCCCACCTGTGAGTCGGTCCCTGCCTAGCATCCATTGTTCCTTGCAGTAGCTGGTACCAAACCAGCCCAGAGGTTCTGCTCTATCTCCAGGCCCCCACTACATCACCACTCCCAGTAAGGAGGGGCCTGACTAAGGTCGGGCCCCTAACTCTGTGCTTCCCAGCACCCTGCTTGGCCGTTAATGCCCCCAAAGTCTGCCTTGACCTGCACATTGACCAGCTCCTCCCCAAGGTCGGAAATTTCCTTGATCCCTCAGACCTAGCTGCCTTCTTGACAGTCTGGCATAACAGTTAAGAGCATGGGCTCCCAAATCAGACTGCCTGGGTCCAAAACCTGAGTGTGCTCCTTTCAAGTTACATGATCTTTGATAAGTTAACTACTCCATAAGTCAGTGTCCCCACCTACAAAATAAGGAAAGCAATACATCCAACTGCGTAGGGTTGTCGGGAGAATTAACAGGGTCAGTATAGCACAGTTCTTGGTGTAGCCCCAGCACGTGGTAAACGCCCAGTAATTCTTACTCTACTGCACGGACCCCATACCCACCCCAGATACGGCACCTGTGATCCAGCCTGGGCAGGGACCGCAGACAGTTCACCTCCCAGCTCCTACGTGCACATGTCAAACCACACTGCCACCTGCTGGTAGCCTGAACACACTCCGGAGAGACCCAGCCAAGATAAAATTTAACTCGTAAAGTCATCTTATGAAATCCATTCAGCAAATATTTATTGAGCACCCATGCAATACCAGGAACTATGCTGTGTACCAGGAATGCAAGACAGAATGAAGGAGACAAGATTTTTACTCCTGTGCAACTTACTTTGCAGTAACATTTTTCCCCCAAATTTCCCCCCAAGGAACCCAAAAGCAAAGGCTGACCCTGAGGGCTGACAAAAGACTCAAGGAAATGCTCAGCTCCCCTGCCCTGGGTTGCACACATGCTTAGTGGAAGCCCTAAGGCTAAGAACAGAAGGATAGAAGCATCACCATGATCGTGGCCAGGATTTCCTTTTTCTCTTGGGCACAGAGCCTTCTTTGCAGCTGTGTGTGGCCATAGGACTGTCTTAGGCAGACGTGGTAGGAGCTGCTTCCAAGCCTGGCCCACAAGAACTTCCAGCACGAGATGCTATCCAAGCTTTTATCCCTTTTTGGTAGTCGTGAATGCAAAGGACCCCTGTGGCAACGTATGAGTCACCTAGTGAAGATAGGAGAATCAGGAGACAGAAGGAGCCTGAGCCCTGGAATCACCACTTAGGAAAAGGTTGCTCAACCAGAAAACTTGCACTGGAGTCTGACAGGAGTGAGTAATAAACTGAAATTCAGGGGTTATGTTTTATCATAGCTGATACAGTATTAACCTACAGAAATACTAAGAGATTGTGGAGAGAAAAGAAAGCTAAATGAGAAGAGGAGATGGACGGGGAATAAGACGAGAATTCGATCGTATTCTGTCGCTCTTGTAAATTCTTGTTCTTTAACATTGACAAGTAAATGTGTTTTATTTTTCCACTGAGTTTAGTAATAAAATGTGAGCCACAAAAGGGGAGTATATGCCCACTGTTTTGGAAAAAGAAAAATATAACTTTAGCTTGACATGATTTCTTTCACAGAGAAGAGGAGGAAAAAAAGAGAAACACAAAGGAAATCCTTAGGCTGGCTGGAGAATTTAGAGGCAGAGTCTCAGGCACAGAGAGAGTTAAAGAAACTTGAAGAACTTAAGACCACTTTCAAGAGCTGAGAAACATCTTAGCGTGGAGAGCTTCAGACCAAGGGAAATGTCTGATGAAATCACCTAAATCAGTGGAGTTAACAGAAGACAAAGGCCACATCATCTCAATTTGGGGTCAGGGTTTAAGGATCCATGCTAGCCTAAACACGTTACACAAGAGTGATGAGCTAGACCAGAGGGACTCTCTTCCAAAATAACGTTGTAACTCTTCTCGAGAGGGTGTTTCATGCCATCAGCATCAGAATCTCTGAAACGCCAGTAGAAATGTAATTAAATGTATCGATAGTAGTCCAAAACTGGACACAGCCCAGAAGTCCATTAACTGGCAAATGGATAAACTAAACCGGGAGAGCTACACAATGGAATATTATTCAGCACTGAAAACGATGAGCTGTTGATAAATGTGGCATTCATGCATCTCAAAAGCATTACGGTAAAGGAAAGAAGCCAGACGCAAAAGTACACCCTATATGTTTCTTTCCTTGAAACTCTAGGAAAAACACATGTAATCTAGATTGACAGAAAGAACATCAGTAGTTACCTGGGGCAGGGGGAGATGGGGTGGAGAGTGACCAGGAAATGGCACAAGAATATGGAAGTGTTTTCAACCTTTGTTGGAGCGGTGGCAATTCTACTTGTGGGAGCGTATAGGTTTAGAAATGTGTCCAGACTCATCAAAATGTACACTTAATGTGCATGCGCCTTACTGTGTAAAGTATACCTCAATAAAATTGATGTAAACATTGAAATTTACAAAATACAGCCTTCTTAGAAGCAACAACACCCCAGGAGCAATGAGTAGCAATGAGGAAACCTAGTGCTCAGATGTTGGTTGGTTTCTAACATCATTCTCCAATACAAGAAAACGGGCCTCCTTGGGGAAATGGTTGATTCTAGAACATAGGCAGGTGTACAAAGATGAGCCGTGAGCTGCTTGTGATGCCAGAAGGTGAGGACGTACTCAAAAATAAAACAAAACAAAACAAAAAAACCAATGATGTAGATAGTCAAATAGACACACAGTCAACCGAAGGCACTCCCAGTGGCCAAAGCGGAAGCACTGGGGCAGCAAAATAAATAAAGTAGTTTTAGACGTTACCCAAATATATGATGTGAACAGCCATACGTCCCTTGATATGCATCAAGGAAAGGACAGCAGGCAGGCAGGCAGGCATAGACAACCCTCTCATAAAGAAGAATTCCAAATAGAAAGACAACTATCATATGATCTCCCTGATATGAGGACGTGGAGATGCAACATGGGGGGTTTGGGGGGGTAGGAAAAGAATAAATGAAACAAGGTGGGATCGGGAGGGAGACAAACCATAAGAGATTCTTAATCTCACAAAACAAACTGAGGGTTGCCCGGGGGGAGGGGGTTAGGGAGAGGGGGGTGGGGTTATGGACATTGGGGAGGGTATGTGATATGGTGAGTGCTATGAAGTGTGTAAGCCTGACGATTCATAGACCTGTACCCCTGGGGCTAATAATATACTGTATGTTTATTAAAAAATAAAAAATTATTTAAAAAAAGAAGAATTCCAAATAATTTACATAGATATTCTATCCTCAAGGAGGTGGAGCCTAACCCTCCCTCTTTAAGTATGGGCTGTACACAGTGACTTCCAAGGAGTACAGTATAGAAAAGAGGGGTAAAAGAGTGACCTGGAGTGGAGAAACCCAACAAATACGATGTCAGCCACGTGATCAAGGTCAACATCCACAGTGATAACTCATATTCATAGTATGTATCCCCATCCTATATGATGAGAACGGGACCATACACCTGTGGCTTTCCAAAAACAACAACAACAAACATAACCATAGTCTAATCATGAGAAACATCAGACAAACTTCAGTTGTGGGATATTCTACAAAATATCTTAGTAGTACTCTTAAAAACTGAAGTTCATCAAAAACAAGAAAAGTCTAAGAAACTGCGGTAGCCAAGGAGACACGACAACTTAATGTAATATAATATCCTGGATGGAGTCCTAGGACAGAAAAAGGACATTAGCTAAGAAATAAGGTAATCTGAATAAAGTACGGACTTCAGCTAATAAGAATATATCACTTTTAATTCCTTAATTGTAACAAATGTAAAATATTACTAACAGGGAAAACTGGGTATGGGGTATATGAGAAATCTCTGTACCATCTTTTCAATTTTTCTGTAAATCTAAAACTATTCTAAAATTAAGTTTAGTTTCTAAAATCACAGCCCTATTCAAACAGAATCGCTGGCCTTTGGTGTCCCATAATCTGCAGTCAGCATACTCGAGTGCATCTAAGAAGCCCTAAAGTAGTAATTCTCAACACTGAGCTGCTCATTAGAATCACTTAGGAAACTTAAAAACACAAAACAAAACAAAAGACACTTAGACCCTATCCCTGGAAGTTGCAATTCAAATGGCATGAAGAGGGGTCAGACATGGGTCTTCTTGAAAGGTCCCCTGGTGATTCTATTTGTAGCCTGAGTTGGGATTTACTGCTTTTTTTTTTCTTCTATATCCAATATTTCCTCCTTCTTTACCTTTAAAACATTTAATCACTTGGCTACTTAGGGGGGAAAAAAAGAAACTATCATGGTCTGCAGAACACAGGACCACTCCTAGGCAGCCAGCGCCCAGCCATCTCCCCGCTGTCCCTATGTCTACCCCCACTACACCGCAGGCACCTAGCCCAGCGAGACTCTGCGTCTTCACAGTCCCACAGTACACAGATAAGCCTCCACATTCCTAGGGGAACTCTCTTGCCTCTTCTGTCTGGCAAATTCTTCTTCATCTTTTACAACGTAGATCAGATGTCACCTCCTCTCCGAAGCCTTCCCACATATCATCCAAGAACTTAGTCACTTTCCTCTTTTGTCTTTCCACCATACTTTTCTAACACCTGTCTTCTCTCCCACTGCACTGAATTCAATTATTTGTTTGGGTGGCTCTGTCTCATCACTGGCATGTGAGCTCCTTGAAAATAGGAATCTGGCACTGCTTATCACTCACACCCCCCACATTCTCAGCAAGGTGCTGAACGCAGAGTAATTCCTCAATATTCATACAAACGGAAAGAATGAATAAATACATTAATGAACAAACTGGTTCTGGAGGTCTTAGCCTTGTGTTAGGGGAAATAAAATCCACCAGCTAAGAGAAGATCTCTCTACATATCAGATGGCCCATCTATTTTTGTTCATTTGCTCTGCAAGAGACATTCTGAATGTTTCCTTAATGTGTTTGTTAAGAAGAACTATATAGAGTAACTTAATGAACAGGCTCTCGTGTACACAAGCCAACCAGGATGTCAGTGATGCTGCTGAGAATATGGAAAGCAAGCAGACATCCCAGGCTAAGGCAGCAAACACCTTGTAAGGAAGGCCGTAAGCGGAGGCAGGGCCAGGAAACCAGTGCATGCCCAAGAGCATTTTTACTGTTTTGCCCTCAGCTTACCCCCTTGTAAAGTAGACACGGCAGCAGTTTTAAACCTCTCTTTTTTTGTGGGAGAAAATCGAGTCTCAAAGAAGTTGGGAATGGGGATTGGTACCGGGACAAAGCCCAAAGCAGCCACCAAAAAAGAGAAATTGACTTAGGGCACCTTCTTTTACATTTGTAAAAGCTTCAAGAGAACCATGCGTTCAGTTCCACGTGTCCTTGTGCTGCGTTTTGAGAAGCAGCAAGTCAATATGCCCAAACTCACTCAGTGAAGGAACAGGGCTGTAATCTAATCTTCCTATGACAAGAGGAAAGATTGTACATGGTTTAGAGAAGAGGATCTAGGGCCACAAACCATATGAGGATTGCATAAGAGTTATAAACCCCCTTTCCAGGGGAAAAAAAATATAGTACTCAAGGTTCTGCATAAAAGCCAGAGTCTAAAAAGCTCTGAACTAAGAAGGGAATATCCACAAGTCCACAAATCCTAGGCAAGAACGCCCCAGCAAGATGGTTCTAGGGTTCCTCTAAATCAAGACATCCCCTAATTATCTTTTTTAAAACCAAAGTGCTTAGTACAGGTTGTAACATAGTAGCCACTCAATAAATGAAAGCTAATAATCATAATGGTGTGAAAATAAATGTGAAATTAGTTTCTTTCAATTGGAAAGAATAGAAATTCATCTGAAAGTAGCTTAAACAACATAGAGATTATTGGGGTCTCAGGTTTCGGCACAGCTAGAACTCAGTGCTCAGATGATCTCGTCTAGAATCTCAAACTTGTCTCCTCTTTCTAGGATCTTGTTCTATTCTCAGCCAAGCTATCTCTTTGTTGGGGCAAGATAGCTGTCGACTGCTCAAAATTCACATCCTATCCTTTCAGTAATTCCAGCAGAAGATTCCTAATAGTTTCAGCCAAAAAGATGAATGGTCTCATTTGGATCACTTCAAATCATTTGCCTGTTCTTGAGCCATTCTCTAGGCCTGAGGGACAGCATATCCCAATGGCCTGGCTTCAATTTCAAGCCCACAGTGAGATCTAGAGATGGTGAGGCCAACCACTCAAACCACACACAAACTGGGATTGAGGAAGGGGTGCCTCCCCAAGAAAAACTGGCGTGCTATTACCAAAGGAAATGGGCGGTGATCTTGAATGGGCAGAACCAATCTCTGTCCAACACAATAATAATAAACAGCACTCTCACCTCCTGGGATGTTGCTCTTTGGACTGGAAGCTGAAGCTTACTCCCCCATGATGTTCTTTTTTTTTTTTTTCCCAGTGTTCCAGAATTCATTGTGCACCACACCAAGTGCTCCATGCAATATGTGCCCTCCATAGTACCCACCACCAGGCTCACCCAACTGCCCACCCCCTTCCAAAACCCTCAGTTTGTTTTTCAGAGTCCACAATCTCTCATGGTTCGTCTCCCCCTCCAATTTCCCCCAACTCCCTTCTCCTCTCCATCTCCCCAGGTCCTCCGTGTTATTCCTCATGCTCCACAAATAAGTGAAACCACATGATAATTGACTCTCTCTGCTTGACTTATTTCACTCAGCATAATCTCCTCCAGTCCCATCCATGTTGATACAAAAGTTGGGTATTCATCCTTTCTGATGGAGGCATAATACTCCGTAGTGTATATGGACCACATCTTCCTTACCCATTCGTCCATTGAAGGGCATCTTGGTTCTTTCCACAGTTTGGTGACCATGGCCATTGCTGCTATGAACATTGGGGTACAGATGGCCCTTCTTTTCACTACATCTGTATCTTTGGGGTAAATACCCAGTAGTGCAATTGCAGGGTCATAGGGAAGCTCTATTTTTAATTTCTTAAGGAATCTCCACACTGTTTCCCAAAGTGGCTGCACCAACTTGCATTTCCACCAACAGTGTGAGAGGGTTCCCCTTTCTCCACATCCTCTCCAACACACGTTGTTTACTGTCTTATTGACTTGGGCCATTCTAACTGGTGTAAGGTGGTATCTCAATGTGGTTTTGATTTGAATCTCCCTGATGGCTAGTGATGATGAACATTTTTTCATGTGTGTCTGTCAGCCATTTGTATGTCTTCTTTGGAGAAGTGTCTGTTCATGTCTTCTGCCCATTTTTTGACATGATTATCTGTTTTGTGTGTTTTGAGTTTGAGGAGTTCTTTATGGATCTTGGATATCACCCTTTTGTCTGTACTGTCATTTGCAAATATCTTCTCCCATTCCGTGGGTCGCCTCTTCGTTTTGTTGACTGTTTCCTTTGCTGTGCAAAAGCTTTTGATCTTGATGAAGTCCCAAAAGTTCATTTTGGCTTTTGTTTCTTTTGCCTTTAGAGACATATCTTGAAAGAAGTTGCTGTGGCCAATGTCGAAGAGGTTACTGCCTATGTTCTCCTGTAGGATTCGAATGGATTCCTGCCTCACACTGAGGTCTTTTATCCATTTCAAGTTTATCTTTGTGTACAGTGTAAAAGAATGCTCGAGTTTCATTCTTCTACACATAGCTGTCCAATTTTCCCAGCACCATTTATTGAAGAGACTGTCTTTTTACCACTGTATATTTTTTCCTGCTTTGTTGAAGATTATTTGACCATAAACTTGAGGGTCCATATCTGGGCTCTCTACTC
Source organism: Martes martes (assembly GCF_963455335.1). Lineage (NCBI taxonomy): Eukaryota > Metazoa > Chordata > Mammalia > Carnivora > Mustelidae > Martes > Martes martes. Next base: position 6,372,412 of record NC_137905.1, read on the forward strand.
TGTTCCATGGTCTTTGTGTCCGTTTTTGTGCCAGTACCATGCTGTCTTGGTGATCACAACTTTGTAGTATAGCTTGAAATCAGGCAATGTGATGCCCCAGTTTTGCTTTTCTTTTTCAACATTTCCTTAGCAATTTGGGGTCTCTTCTGGTTCCATACAAATTTTAGGATTGTTTGCTCCAGCTCTTTGAAAAATGCCAGTGGAATTTTGATTGGAATGGCATTGAAAGTATAGATTGCTCTAGGCAGTATAGACATTTTAACAATGTTTATTCTTCTGATCCATGAGCATGGAATGGTCTTCCATTTTTTGGTGTCTTCTTCAATTTCTTTCATGAGTGTTCCCTAGTTCTTTGAATACGGATCCTTTACCTCTTTGGTTAGGTTTATTCCCAGGTAAGTTATGGTTCTTGGTGCTATAGTAAATGGAATCGATTCTCTAATTTTCCTTTCTGTATTTTCAGTGTTAGTGTATAAGAAAGCCACTGATTTCGGTACACTGATTTTGTATCCTGCCACATTACTGAATTGCTGTATGAGTTCTAGTAGTTTGGGAGTGGAGTCTTTTGGGTTTTCCATATAAAGTATCATGTCATCTGCAAAGAGAGAGAGTTTGACTTCTTTATTGCCAATTTGGATACCTTTTATTTCTCTTTGTTGTCTGATTGCTGTTGCTGGGACTTCTAGTACTATGCTGAACAAGAGTGGTGAGAGTGGGCATCCTTGTGTTCCTGATCTCAAAGGGAAGGTTGTCAGCTTTTCCCCATTGAGGATGATATTCGCCATGGGTCATGGTGACCAAGGCAAAATACGATGGAGTTGCTGGAAGGTATGGGGAGCCCACTGACCTCTTCATCCCAATAGTAGCTCTAAACAGGGCTATTATTTCATTTATTTTTTATTCATTTTCATTTCAACTCCTCTCCTTTGGAGAGAACAGCCCTAGTAATAGAAACTCTCCCATCTCCTACAGTCTTGTCTCTACCAGTCAACAGCCACTGTTAAAAGGAGACTCAGGTGTAGTTTTGTTCCTCTACCTAACCCTGAAGGCTATCTTTATTTTCTCCCCTACTGAGTGGTTTGGTGACTGTCTGCTTTAATCATTAGAGAGATTTAGAAATTTGCTAGAGGGAAAAACTGCAATCCTTACAGAACCAGGATACCTGAAGTGTTTTTTTCTATTAATGACCTCAGCCCTGAAAAGGAATCTGAGCACCAATGATAGATTGCCACCCTTCAGGCCTTGGGAACAGAGACTGGCCTCTCTACCCCTTTGTCCTCCATCAGCAGCTGGCCCCAAGACATGGCTGGTTTCGATTTCACAAAGTAAAATGCTTTCAACTCTGTCTCCTCCTTCCAGCCTGCTCTGGGCCACAGCCCAGCTCAGGTGAGCTCCCTTTTCATGCAGTAACTCAAAGAGCCCCCTCAGAATCCCAAGAAGAAATGATCTGCTTGTAGCCTAGAAGATACGGCGTATAGGTTTGTCTGAGAAGAGAGTTCAGCTCTTTACAGGATAGAGAGTTTTAGATGGGAGGGAAGAACGTTTATGAAAATAAAAAGGTAAGAAGACTGAGAGTTGTTTTTTAGGCAACCAAATTCTGTTTCTTTTCTAACAGCAAGGAAAAGAGTCCAGTGGTAATCTTCTCAACACTAAAATCTGCTTTTAAATGCTCAAAGGCCCTCTCCAGTTCTCTCTTTCCCTCAATATAAAAAATCAACCTCCTGAATGTGCCTTCCCGATCCTGTATGACCTGTCTTCTACTTACGTGCCCAGTGTCAATTCTCTTTTCTTCATACCTCCGCTTTCCCCCCAACATGCTTTAAAGAGCAGATCTTGAGCTCTTTCCAGAAAGCTTACAAGCTGTTCTCTCTTTCTAATGTGTTTCTCTATTTGGTTACTGCATTACTTTCCTTTTGCCACTACCGACTTACCACAAACTTTGTGGTTTAAAACAACACAGTGTATTTTCTAACCGTTCGGGAGGCCAGAAGCTCCACTGGGTTTCCCTCGGCTGAAACCGACAAGTCAGCTGGGCTGTGTTCCCTCCAGAGTCTCCAAGGGAGAACCCATTTGGTTGTCTTTTCCAGCTTCTAGACCTATATTCCTTGCATCCCTTGCCCCCTGGCCCCTTCTTCCACCTTCAAAGCAGCAGAACATTTTGCTTCATTGCTCACATAGCCTTCTTCTGGTGTCTGAATCTCCCCATGCCCTGTTCTTGCAAGGACACTTGCGCTTGCATTTAGGGCCTGCCAGGATAATCCAGGATGATCTCCTCATCTCAAAATCCTTAGCTTAATCACATCTGCAAGCCCTTTTGCTATATAAGGTAATATCCTCTGGTTCCGGGAAGTTAGGACCTGGATATCTTACGGAGGTTCATTACCAGCCTTCCACATCCACTTCCTACACACCTATCAGTGGTCCCCTTGGACGTCAGCTGGTTGCTCCAGGACACCTTCACTGTTCACGTCTCTTCTCAGCTCAAGGTTATATGTCCTTACCTCCTCTGTACTTCAAGCACACTATAGGATGTGACACTGCACAGGCCAGTTCCCTAACTAGACTCATCTCTTTGAAGTCAAGGAGAAGATCTAATGCATAGAAAGATATGTCATTCATGGAAGGGCATGTTAAAAAAAGAAGTAGGGGAAATGAAGGTACAGGATAATGGCTACAATGTGGGCATTGGTTAAAGAGCACCTCTTGTGTGTCTGGAAAGATATGACACAACTTTGATCTGTGGTTACCTCTGGAGAGAGGGGCAGGAGAGAAGAGGAGGGCTTCTACTCCACTCCTGGGTTGCTGTGCTTTTATCTTGAGAATGTGTTCATGAACGACCTGAGAACTTGAACAGTGACATACTTGAGATTCTGTCCCATTTTCCAGATTTCTACTTGACCAAACAGTTGTGCGTATGTGTGTGTGTGTGTGTGTGTGTGTGTTACAGTGCCCTACAGGCCCCAGTTTGAAAATAATTGCAAGAAGACCACTTAGCCTTAAGGTCTCATTACTTGGTCTATCACCAAAGTCAAAAAGATATCCCAAGATTTCAAATCCTGCCAGCCCCTTCTTCTGGAAGGATCCATTTATGGTAGGACATGATCAGAAAAAAACAATCTCTAGTCAGTGAGGGAGCCAAGTTGCCCACACCATGGAGCCAGCACTGACTACTGGTGCTTAAGGATAAGTTAGAGCTGAGTTGACTGCTCACCCAACCCTCCGGCGCAGGGAAGGGAATCCACAGCCATCACATTCAACGGGAGATGTAACCAACCAGCCAGCATCCAACAGATGTCACCAGGACTGAGTCAAGCCAATTGTTCCGATTAAAGTACTACTTACTACAGAAATGCTGACTCAAGTCAGCAAAAATTTGCCCCCAACACATGTCCAAAGAAGCAAGAGAATGCCCAGAGAAACCCACGTGTGGCACAAGAAATATCTGTAAGCAATCATGGAAAGAGAAAGCTGCAGAGACTCAGAATGATAAAGATATCACCAACAAGAAATTTCTGATAAATTCAGGGCAAGAGACAGGCAAGGAGAAAATATTTGTCACACATAATAAAAGATTATTATCTAAATACACATATTTAAAAATTTCTCTCAAAAGAGTAAGAAAAAGGCAAGCAGCCCAATTGAAAACCAAGCAAAAGATATAAGCAAGTAATTCATAGAGAACAGCATTCACTACATGGTCTGTAAATACATGGGAAAATGCCCCAAATCACTATATGATTGAGAAAATGCAAATATTATTTGTTTTTCTATTTGTAGAGGGGAAAATTGCTACTTAGTTTTATGAAAAATGTGGGTGTATCTAAGAAACTTTAGAATGCATATATCCTTCTGTGTTCCTGAGTATGAACCCTAGAGGAAAATTCACATACCTGTGAAAAGTGAGAACTGGATTTTCATTGGAACATTGTTTGTTATTGTGAAAATTTGGAAATAATCAAAGGTATAGTAAGAGATTAACTGCTAAGTAGAGTATAAAACAACCATATTAGGACATACTATGTACAAGGTTAAGAGAATAACATATATCTTTTATATACTGACGTAAAAAGACCTCTAAGATACCCTGAAAATTTTTTGAAGGATATTGAGGAATTATATTTACAAATTATTTCTAGATATCTATATTTAAATACATAGATAATAGTCAGGAAAAGTATAATCCAAATTTCTAATAGTAATGACAGGATTGGTTCTCTCCAAACTATCTTTCCCAGTATAAATTATGCAAATGTGGCTTTAGAGAGCACATAGGAAAAGAAATTAAAACTATTAGCCGGTAGTATACGCTTAAAATCACTATGTAGCTACCACAATAGCTAAAAAAAAATTTTATTCACATTAACAGAATAGGTCCTTGGAATTTTTTAGGGTTACTGGCTGATGACTTTTGAGAACATCCTAGTTTGCGAATTCCATCGCTATGCATTCTACATCACTTCTACTGCCACATTTATGAGGTTAATTCATTCTATTTTTCTATTAATTACTAAAAGAACACTAATAAAATATCCCAGTAGAATTCTGGATTTTTCCACTTGTCACTTCGGTTATGTCATTTTTTGTTTCATATATATTGAAGCTCTTTTAATAGATGCATAAACCATATTAGACTATTGAGTAATTCCTGACAAACTGACAATTTAATTAATATGAAATATTCTTCTTTATCGCTGTATTACTCCTTTATCTTGACGTCCACTTTGCCTAATATTTATATAGTCACATCTGCTTTCTTAAACTTAATGTTAACCTGGTATATTTTCTCCCATCCTTTTGCTTTCAGTGCGTGTCTTTATATTTCAAATGTTTCACAAATGCCATATGCTTAGGTCTTACGTTTTTATCTAATCTGACAATTCTGCCATGTACAGGAAGTGTTTTGTTCATATACACTTGATGCAATTGCTGGTGAGGTTATGCTTAAGCCCATCATTTTGGTATGTGTTTTCCATTTACTCCATCTGTTGCTTTTTTCTTCTTTTCCTCCATTAATTTGGGTAAATTAGGTATTTTTCTGTATTGCAAATTTCTCTCCTTCATTTGACTTTTGAGCTTCATTACTGTTTTATTTTAGTAATTTCTCTAGAGTAGCACTAATAGAAATACAAAGTATACCACATGTGTAATAGTGACAGAATATCTCAATATTCCACTTGTCACATTAACAAAATTTTTAAAGGCGAAATTAATTTAGCAATATATTTTACTTAATCCAACATACCCAAAATATCATCACTTCAACACGTAACAAGTAAAAGCGCTGAGATATTTTACATTCCAAAATTACATTCATACCGAGTCTTTGAAATCTGATCTGACTTTTATACCTACAGCATGTCTCAACACTTAAAGTGAAAGGTAGTTCTACAAGAACAATAAAGTGGTGTTTCATAGAAGAATGTGGATGCCACTTAGTTTCTCATTTAAATTTTAATAATTAAAATTGCAAATTCACTTCCTTAGCTCCACTAGCCATATTTCAAGGGCTTACTTAGTAGCCACATGTGGCTGGTGGGTAGTGTGTTGAACAGAACAGCTCTGAAGTTTATACCATATAAGTTTAACTTCTTAGAGTCTAGCCTAAAATAATACTCGAGAACTTCATTAACAACAGAGTACTCCTACGACAGCATGATTCCACTTATCCCTGCCCATCCTTTGTGCCAATATTCACGTATCTTTTTCTCCTATCTCTATTATAGACCTCACAACACATGGCTATAATGTTTGTTTCAAACAGTCAGGAGTCTTTTAAAGCTTAGCTATATATTTAGTGTGCATAAAAATTTTCTTCTAAAAATTAGATTTTCAGGCTGCCTGCATCTTTACCCTTCCTCATGCTCTTCAGTCTTACTGTAGACCTGAGTTCCTATCTTGTATCATTTCTCTCTGGCTTGAAGAACTTTCTGGAGCATTTCTTACAGTGCATTTCTGCAGGCAACAAATTCATCCAGATTTTTCACTTAAAAATGTCTTTATTTTGCCCTTGTTTTTAAAGTATATTTACTCAGGATATAGGATTCTATAGAGAGAGTTTTGTTTTTACTTCAGCCCTTGAAAGATACCATTCCAGTGTCTTCTGGTCTCCGCTGTTTCTGATAAGGAATCAGCTTTAATTCTTGCATTGTTCCCAGGTATCTAATGTACGTGTATTTTTCATGTCTGATCTTAATATTTCCTCTTTAACTTTCATTTTTGTCAGTTTGACTATAATATCTTAGAAAGATGTTTTGTTGTTTTAATTTATCCTACATGATGTTCTCTGAGCAGTTCTGTTAATTTCCTTTATGGGGGGGCGTTTCTTGTAGCTTCTATTTACATGAAGTTTTTATTACTGACATTGCATTTTTCAATTCTAGGACTTCCACTGGGTTCTTTTTTATAGGTCCCAAATCTCTTTGGAAATTCCCCATCATTTTATTCATTTATTGAAATGACTCATTGCTATAGATTTTCTATGGACTCATTTTCTATACATTTGTACTAAATTGTTATTTTAAAGTTGTTATCTGAAAATTATAATATCTGAGTGGCCCCTGTTGACACATTTTTCCACCTTTTGCAAGTCCTGTAATTTTTATTGTATGTTAAACACTGTTTCTAGGAATAGTTCCTCCCTCCAAAATTGACGTCTACTTTGTCTAATATTTATATAGCCACATCTGCTTTCTTAAACTTAATGTTAACCTGGTATATCTTCTCCCATCCTTGGCCTTTAATGTGTGTCTTCCTATTTAAAGTGTTTCACAAATGATATATAGTTAGGTCTTACATTTTTATCTAATCTGACAATTCTGTCATGTACATGAACTGTTTTGTCCGTTTACACTTGATACAATTGCTGGTGAGGTTATGTTCAAGTCCAACAATTTGGTGTGTTTTCCTTTTACTCCATTTACTCCACCTGTTCTTTTTTTTCTTTTCCTCCATTAATTTGGATAAATTGGGTATTTTCCAGTGTTGCAAATGCCTCTCCTTTATTTGACTTTTGAGCTAGATCACATTGCATTCACAGCTCTTTGGCGACTTTAAAGAAAAGCACGAATCTGTTGCTCTTGCTGGCTTAGTGACTCGTAGTTGTGCTGTTGAGGTGACGGTCTTTCACATTTTCCTATGTCCCAGCCAAAAATGGAACACCTCATTTAGGTTTTGTTGTATAATAAACTCTCCCCAAAACCAGTAGATTAAAACAACACTCAATGAGTTTAGTTCACACACTGTAGACTGGCACTTAGGTCTGAGTCCCCGGGAAGGTTCTTCGGATCTCCGCTAGGGTCTCTTGCATCCGTAGGCAGCTACTGGTCGGGTTGGAGGGTTCACTTCAGAGGGCTGGCTGCCCGCCAGCTGTACAACAATGTGGGCAACTGGGTGACCTGTATCTCACCCTCCAGCAGGCAAGCTCAAGTTTGTTCTCAGAGCAGCCAAGACAGCAAAATCGGCCAGAGCATGAAGCTCTTGAAGACTACGCTCAAAACTGGTGCACTGTCACAGTGGCCACACTCTATTGGCCCAATAAATTATAAGACCAAAACAAATTCAAGAGATGGTAACAAAAACTTTGTAGAAGGAGATGCAGTATCACAGCAATGGCATGTGTCGTGGAAGACGTAAGAACTGCAAATCTTCTTCTTTTGCAATCTACAAAAGTATAACGTTTTGTTCTTTTTAAATTTTTTTTTACATTTTTAATTTTAAGCACTCAACTCAGCTTTTCTGAAAGAACAACAAAATCTACTCTTTTAATGTTTCTCAGGAAAAAATTAATGAATCAGAGACTGTAATCAGTCAAAATTGAGAGTGTTCAACCCATGAATACCAACAATGTAGGGTAATCGTATAATGACTTTAGGGAGACAGAGGCAGGTTTTATTCTACTCTAGCCCCGTGAGTCTGCATTTGGAACAGTGTTTTGATTTGGAAAGGGATATCATAAAAATAGCAATGTCAACCTGGGGCATTTGGGTAAGAAATCAGTTCAGGCCAGGAATCAAAATCACATCATAAGACAGATAGATGGCTAAAGAAATCAGAGCTCTTTTTCTTTTGGAGAAGAGAATCTTCAAAAGTCAAGCTGGTCAGCTTTGAATATCTATAGATTAGTTTGTTTTAATCATTGATTTTAAAATCAGAAATAAAAAGTCATTTTCTTTCCTGTATTATTTTTTGTGATGTAATTCATATGCCATAAAATTCACCATTTTATTTTTTAGGGTTTATTTATTTATTTATTTATTTATTTTTAATTACGTTATGTTAGTCACCATACAGTCTTTGCCATTTTTTTTTGAAGATTTTATTTATTTATTTGACAGAGAGAGAGAGATCACAGGTAAGCAGAGAGGCAGACAGAGAGACGGGGAAGCAGGCTCCCAGCTGAGCAGAGAGCCCGACACGGGGCTCAATCCCAGGACCCTGAGATCATGACCTGAGCTGAAGGCAGAGGCTTAACCCACTGAGCCCCCCAGGTGCCCCAAGTCTTTACCATTTTAAAGTATACAATTAAGTGGTCTTTATTATATTCAAAATGTTGTATGACTATCACCACTAATTCCAGAACATATTAACCACACCACTAATTCCAGAACATATTAACCCACCCCAGAAAGAAACTCTGGGCCCACTAGCAGTCACTCCCCATTCCTCCCTCATCATAGCTGTTGGAAATCACTAATCTACATTCTGTCTCCATAGATTTGCCTATTCTGGGCATTTCAAATAAATGGGTCCATATAATACATGGGTCTTTCCTGACCAGCTTCTGTCCTCTGCATGATGCGTTCAGTATTCACGCATTCTGTAATGCGTACCAGCATTTTTTTTTCCTTGTTATGGCTGGATAATATTCCATTATATGAATAGATGATATTTTTTTAACCATTGTATCAGTTGATGAACAATTGAGTTGTTTCCACATTCTGGCTGCTATGAATAATACCGCTATAAACATTCACGAAGATGTTTAAGCACAACATTTCAATCTTCTCATTTGGGTTTACTTTTCAAGGTAATTCCAGTTCAAAGAGCAAAGAATTTTCCACCAAAGTAACTCTGTTTACAATAGAATAAGCTTCCCCGAAGACAGTAAACTATTTGTCTCTGGAGTGGTAGAAGGGGAAACCAGATGAGATTCTTGATAGGCTATGTGGGGTGTTAGGCTACCAAGAGACAGAAGTATAGGGTTTAAAAGCAAATATTCGGGAGCTTACCTGTTTGAGTTCAAATGTCTACTGCTACTTGCCAGCTGTGTGACTTTGGGGAAACCATATAATCTGGTTTACCTTCTGAATTTCCTCATATTTACAATAAAGGCACCTAATTCCCTTGGATTAAATTACATACTAGATGCAAAGCTCCTGACACAAGGCCTGGCACAGAATACATGCTCAAACAACACATGCCACTATTACTACTGTGATCATCATGAGACTTGAGTTTTAGAAATCCTTTTTTAAAATACAAATTGAATATCCCTTTATCATTTTACTCTTCTGCTCACTCACTCATTTATCAGTTCCTCAATGTTTTTCTCTCCAAACAGTTTTGCCAGAAATAAATACATTAAAAAATAACTGGAGGTTGCATGGAGCACTGGGTGTGGTAAAAAAAACAATGAATATTGTTACGCTGAAAAGAAATAAAACATTAAAAAAAATAAAAGACTGAAAACACCAAAAAAAAAAAAATAACTGGAGGGGTGCCTGGGTGGCTCAGTCCTTCAGCGTCTGCCTTCAGCTCAGGTCATGATCCCGGGGTCCTGGGATCGAGCCCCACATTGGGCTCCCTGCTCCGCGGGAAGCCTGCTTCTCCCTCTCCTACTCCCCCTGCTTGTGTTCCTGCTCTCGTTATCTCTCTGTCAAATAAATAAATAAAACCTTAAAAAAAAAAAAGTAACTGGAGACTGGGGTGCCTGCATGGCCTAGTCAGTTAAGCGTCCAACTCTTTGTTTTGGCTCAGATCTCAGAGCATGAAGTTGAGGCCTGAACTGGGCTCTGCTCAGTGGGGAGTCTGCCCGAGATTCTCTCCCTCACCCTCCGCCCCTCCCCCATCCATGTGGGCACTCCCTTTCTCTCTCTCAAATGAATAAATAAAGAAAATTAAAAAAAAAAAAAAAACTTGGAGATTAACCCAAACTCTACACTATTCCATAGAGAATTGGTTTGTTTCAGATTAAAATAAGTGAATTAAAAGGTGAGTCTCTAGCCAAGGTCTAACTGCCTGAGAGGAATCCTATCTCCTTTGTGTCAGTGGGGCCACTGCTGGGCCAAATCACTTTATCCATGTTCTTTGCAACTTTCCCATGAAGGAGCTCAGAGCGCTCAGTTGGACCATCTAAGCTTCCATGAGCAGTAAGCCTGGAGTCAAACACCGTTCATAAAATAGGGTAGAGCGGGGACCTCAAACCTGGGTCCAGAACTCTGCTGAGTGTGCTAACAAACCAATAATTCATCAAATTAATTAATGAGATTGTGGAAATGCCAACATTTCCTTCTTCAACAAAGCAAACACATATATACGAATGCACACGCACACATACACATTAGTATATACGGCTCACAAGGCACCAGGTCCAGACCCTGAGCATTTGACCTGTGTTACTTAGCTCAAACCTCCTAATAGTTCCATGAAGAGATACTCTTGTTATTATTATTATTATGCCCATTTTACAAATGGGTAAATGGAGGCACAGAAGGATTAGTACCTGTCCAAAATGATCTAGCCGGTAAGTGGCAAACCTGGAACCCCAGTCCTCATCCTAGATCCCATGCTGTTGTCCACTATGCTATGCTGCTACTAGCACTGAGAGAGAAAATCCAACGGTGTGGTAATTTCCATACTTATTAAACATCTACTTCCCCCTGATGCCCTCCTTGTCAGGTGCAAAATCTCCTGTGGTCAGAAGAGAGGTCCTACACCCTAACATCACTGTAGCGATCTGAGTCCCAAGCAGGAATTCCGCAGTTCTCCCAGACCCAAAGCCAGAGGAGTGAGAAAAGCACCCTTTCGCAAGAAGCCCAGGGTGCTCTCCCCACTATGACTGTTCTTGGCCAGTACTCCTCTTTACAGAGAGCGCTACTCCTCTGCTTTTGGCTACTAGTTCACCTCAGCAGGCTTATACCCAGTAACTCTGAGCTCATCTCGTCTAGCCAGAGACGGGTGGCTCTTGACCTGCACTCTGCCTCCGGCACAAGCAGCGAGGCCCCGCATCCCACAGATTAGTAGTAATGGCTCAGCCTCTTTTTTCCCAATGCTCCGAGGCCGGAACTATATCCTCCTGTGCCCCTTCTACCTCAGATGACACATCACCCTTTGCTCTGGCCTCCAGTCAGACATGCCAGTGAGACAGGTCCTCGCGCCAGTGGGCAGCTGGCTTCGGAATTCTCTCGGAAAAATATCTGCTCTTGCTTTAGCATCACATAATTCAATTAGCCTTCACCCGTTGCAGAGACTCTGAAGCTCAAGGAACCAAATGTCATCTTTGAAGAGAGCATCTGAAATTGTCCACATTCAGCATCACCGTGTTATTTCCAAACACTTCGAAAGCTAGGTTTGCATATTTTACTTTCATATGACTGAATTAGCTCATGCCCCCAGACCCATTTTATGGTTAGAAAGAATGATACTAAGAGGTTTTAAATTATTTACTTTATATCAGTGGCTCTCAAAATTTAGTGTGGGGGCACCTGGGTGGCTCAGTGGGTTAAAGCCTCTGCCTTCGGCTCAGGTCACGGTCTCAGGGTCTTGGGATCAGGCCCCGCATCAGACTCTCTGCTCGGCAGGGAGCCTGCTTCCTCCTCTCTCTCTCTCTCTGCCTGCCTCTCTGCCTACTTGTGATCTCTGTCTGTCCAATAAATAAATACAATCTTTTAAAAAAAAATTTAGTGTGTGTGAGATATACAGCAGAAGAGCAACAAAAATGAGTTTATTCTAGTTTTTTAAAACCGGAACCTTCAAAAGGGAACTTTTACTGATGCCTCCCTCCCCCACCTCGCACCCCCCTCCCCATTTATTCTGATGCAAGTGCAAGTGGACCAGTGCTTTGAGAAATACTGTGACAGAGTAAGCAAGGAGTCTGAGAACAGGATTCAGGGGTCTATGAGCTTGGATAGGAAAAAAAGTTTTACATCCTTGCTTTCAGGATATTCTTTAAAAAAAAAATAAAAGATTTTATTTTTTTATTTGACAGACAGAGATCACAAGTAGGCAGAGAGGCAGGCGGGGGGTGGGGAAGCAGACTCCCCGCTGAGCAGAAGAGCCTTTCAGGATCTTCTCACTGAATTTAGCCTTCCCTCAATAATGAAAATAAGCAACAGACCATAGTTGTATTAACAGTGCCTGTGAGTTTGTCACCATAACAAATCACAGATATTTCTGTATCACACAGGTTTTGCAGATAAGTCAAAATATCTTTCATATTCACTAGTTCTTTGAAATTAGAGTTGTTAGAAGACTTGCTACTACATCTCATCAGTCTATATTTTTTAAAAGCACGTTGCAAATATTGTTTTATTTAGTATTCTGATCATTATAATTTAATGGAATTGGCTGCCTTTGTAATCTAACATATACTTTTATGCATTTAAAAAATGTTATTCAGAGGAGAGATCCACAGGTCTCACCAGACTGCTAAAGGGCTCCTTGCTTTAAAAAAAAAAAAAGTATAGAAAGCTCTATTGTCCGACCTCCCCCTGACCACCTAGATGTTTATGGAAGTTGGATGGTGATGGTCAGCTGAGCCGAAAGAAGCCAATCAGGTTCTCCCTCTTGACTTAAGCGGCAGCCTGCTGTCCATGGAGGGAGAGTCCAGGGCCAAGAGGTCTGCAGAACCAGCGTTGCAGTGAGTTCCAATGAAACCACAAAGAGAAGTGAGGAGGCCGAGCGATCTGGCTTTCAGAAAGAAACCAGCAGGCTCAGAAAGGGAAGCAGAAATCCACTCCACGAGTTCTGATCTATGATCCAAGAGGGGCTAAAAGAGTAAGACCATTCCAGCTGCCCCATGGGTCAGTGGCTTTCCCTGCCCTAGACACTCATGAGGTCCTCTCCTTCCATTCCTCTTCCCTTTCCTAGCTGAGGTTTCTGCTCCTCACAACCAAGGCCTTGACTACACCTGCCCACCTGCTCCTTCTTGCCCATTTCACTGCGCCTCTCCACGTTCATTGCACCATCAGTTAGCCATCGAGTGGCAAAGACTTCCTGAGAGCATCCTCTGCCGCTTTCTGGTAGTAAGAACATAGGCGAGTGGCCTCGCCTCTTTGTGCTTCATTGTCTTACCTGGAAGATGAGGACATTAACAGTATCTACCTAACATGAGCAACAAATGAATTATTATATGTAAAATGTACATCTGGTAGAGAGCAAGTGCTTGGTAACTGCATGCAATTATGAGGCTCATTGTCCCCAAGTCACAGGTCTTGGACTCTACCCAATCTGGACCTGCTCACCTCATTTTTCAGCACAGTCCTCATCAGAACTAACAGTGATGTACAGGCCTAGTTTGGGGCCAGGCGTATTCACAAATTGGCATTCTCCAACAGCAACCTTAGACTTGCTCTTTGTAAGAAGTTTCCTTGGTAGGATCGCGAAGATTCCTTCTTGGAATCCTGTTCAATTATTAGAATGGATTTACTTACTCATGAGCTCATTGTTTCTCTTACGCTGAGGTTACTCTGTTTGTCTGGACCAAAGTACATCACATCTCCACTAACTATTAGGCAAATGGCTCAGAGCCATGCTAAGGCCAGGACCCCCCAGCACAGGGGTGTGGGGGATACAGATGAGGAGTCGCGTACATTCCGGGGAGTACAGTTACAAATATATCTCCAAACTGATACAGTAGCTCCAAAAAAGGACAGTCCCTTACCATGCACAACTCCTCCATGGTGTGACCTAGGTGGGTCTTCTCCTGTTTACAGACACCATCGACAGCCCAGGCTCTCAGCTCAAATGCACGGTGCAGCAGCTGCTCCTTCCTACATGCACACCTGCCCCGGGGGCTGTCAAAGATACAGATTTACAGAAAGCTTGTTCTGAGGGTCCAATTCCAGATCTCAGATCTATTTGGCTTAACTTCCGTACCTCTCTCATTGACATACTCATCAGGGAAGTCACCTGGGGTTGAAGTGGAATGCTAGAAAAGCTTGTCTGTGATTTTTTTCCTAACCGTCAGGCGGTTTCATTGCTGCCTTGAGGTTTAGATTTTTTTAAGTGATTGATGGAGGAAAAAAACTTCTAAAGTTCAATTAAACTAAGACCTTCAGTCCAAAGAAGATGAATAATTTAATCAACCAGGATAAAAGCTAGTCTAATTCTTAAAGTCTGCAAACAGAGATTGCGAAATCCCCCCCATTCCCTTATTGTACACGTTAATCATGTTACCATATGAAAGGTTATCTGAATAGCAATCCTAATATTACCAACAGTAAGTATGTAATAAATAGTAGTTACGTGCCACATACTTTCTAAGTATAATGTTAGTTGATTTAACTTTCACAAAAGAAGAAGTAGGGGGGCACGAGGTTAGCTCAGTGTGTTAAGCCTCTGCCGTTGGCTCAGGTCATGATCTCAGGGTACTGGGATCGAGCCCCGGGCTCTCTGCTCAGCAGGGAGCCTGCTTCCCCTCTCTCTCTGCCTGCTGCTCTGCCTACTTGGGATTGATCTCTCTCTCTCTCTCTCTCTGTATCAAATAAATAAAATCTTAAAAAAAAAAAAGATGAAGTCGGTGCCAACATGATTTGCTATGTTCGTTTCTCCATGCTATAGGCACAGATGATGCTCCAGATTGTGAGCCCCGTCAGCATGGGTGTTAGGGGCAGGAAATGTAGACCAGAGCCCCTGCCAACTCACTATGGACATTAACAAGATCAACAAATCGCCCTGCACTGTTGGGTCAGAGAGACTTAAGGAGGTGCTACCGCAAACATCCTAACTGCCACACAGTGGGGTTCTTATATCAGAGGTTCCCAGCCCAGCTGCACAACAGAATCACATGGACAGATTCAAAATAATAATGCCTGGACCCATCCCAATGGAATGGGTTTAGTAAGACATAATCACTCTCTTTAGATAGTGAGATGATACAATCATAAATAATATGGATTAGGGTACATGGGAAGTTTTCCAGCCTGAGGTTTGGAGGGAGAGAGAAACAGCAATGACTTGATGAGTATCTAGAATAATTTAATGATTTTAATGACAATTTAAGACAACAGCGGCTTACAGGTATCTTTAAGAACCAAATGGTTACATTCATTAAACAACAACAAGGAGTGTTCAGGTGTCTAAGTTGGTTGTGATTATTCTGAGAAATGTGACAGTTTTCCTGATCTACCCGCAGATCCTCCTATCCCAGCCAGTTTAATTAACTTTTGTCATGTGGTTCACTGAGTCTAGAAATGCAAAATTATCTGACTGTGTCCAGAGATTTGTCGAACATAACCTGAAAAAAAAAAACTACTTTTCATTTACTGTACAGAGAGAAAAGGAGAAGGAGGAATTCAAAAACAACATAAATGTATCACTGCAATTCCATTTTCCTAGAGATACCCTTTGTCTCAAAAACAAAGAGAAATTAGTTGGACATGTGACAAACAGACAAAAACCAAAAATAATGAAAACTTGTTCTGGAAAAAAAAAATCCCCATTATTAGTATGCCTGGGGAGATGGCATCTACCCAGCAGCTGGGCTCGGCTAGTCTCCGCAAATAAGGAGGGAGGAGGGAAGCAAAGTCTGTTACAGAGATGGGGCTGCTGATACCCGGAAGAGAGCCACCTTCTTGATAATTGGCTAAGATTTTAAAATTAAAATACTGCTCATTTGGCTGACCCAGGCTGCAGAATTACAAGTGCATACAAATTCTCCTTCGGTGGGAAAGACGTCTCTGGGCAAGGAAGATGGGCTTCAGGTGCCTCTTTTGAAGACGAACAAACACTCTGAGCTGTACCAGTCACAGCGTCCCTCTCTGGGCCAGCAGCCCGGTGCTGATGGCATGAACAGCGGAAGCCTGCCTCCCTGGGTTTTCAGCTCGCTACTGAATATGGCCTGAACTCGGGGAAAAGGAAGCCAGGGACTCGTGGCCCTTTCTCAGGGGCTATGAGAAAGGGCTTTTAGGAGTCAGAGAGATGAGGATCCTGTTCATAAATGGCCCATCAGTTTTCTGCAACATATTTGCCCATGAGATATGCAAACAGAGCTTCTAAAAACTAGATTCACAAGCAGTCCTTGGGAAGTGCAGTAGTCCAGAAAGACAAAGCCTAGAGCTTAAAAAATAATTTTTTTTTTAAGGAAGAAAATTTTCCTGCTAAGTACCACACACACACACACACACACACACACACACACATACACACACCTGGCAGACATTGTTAATCAATCACGGCTGTCACCCCCACTCAGTCCAGATGTGAGCAGAATCCTCGACATCTTATTCTAGGTATTTACTACCAGTCAGTTCAAGTTAGCGCTTACCATGAGTACTGTGATCTCCATCTCTGAATCTGAGATTAGACAGAACTTCTGATGCATGGGGGGAAATCCAAGCACATGCCAAGAATTACATGAAGAAAACACTGTTGGCCAGCTACCCAACAGCCATCCCCCTTCCCTGAAAAACCTCCAGTTATGCTCAGGTACTCTGTCTGTCTCTCTCTCTCTCTATTCCTTTTAACATCTTAATTTTATTTTATTTTTTTCATGTTCCAAAATTTATTGTTTATGCACCACCCCCAGTGCTCCATGCAATATGTGTCCTTCTTAATACCCACCACCAGGCTCACCCATCGCCCCACCTCCCTCCCCTTCATAACCCTCAGTTTGTTTCCTAGCTCTTCACAAAGCTGTGTGTCTCAAGAGAGGTGGACTCCCTCCCATTCTCTTCCCAGGAAGTAAATTATGCATGGTCTAAGCCAATCACGGTGCTCCATTTCCTCTGCCACTGATTGGTTTGGCTGTGACACATGCTGACCAATGAGACTTAACCAGAGGGCTTCGGGGAGCATCTGGGAAAGGTTTCCTTTTATCCAGGAAGGAAAGAAGAGAGCGGAGGAGAGGAAGAAAGGAAGAGAGGGAGGGAGGAAGAAAGGAAAGAATAAAGGAAAGGAGGGATAGTGGGAAAGAAGGAGGGAAGAAGGGGAGACTAGGCCTCTCTTCCACATATTTGGATGTGGAACTTGGACCATTTTGCTACCAAGGGAAAGGCAAGGCTGAAACATAAGTCATTATGCAAAGATTATCAGAGTAAAATGATAGGAAAGAAAACCTGGGATTTTCATCCCCTCCAGGACTTCTAACTATGGAAAATAAGGAATCCTCTCTACTGTTCAAACTAGCTGAGGGAGGGCTTTTGTTTCTTGCCACCAGAAATTCCCAACTAATGTACAGGAGAGGGTCTCAGTAGATGGGCAGAAGAGAATTCGAGAAAACAGACCAACAGCCACAAAATGTAGAGAAGGCATCACCATGAATTATGGATGTCAGCCAGCAAGGGACCTGCTCATGGCCTGAGTCTGAGTTCCAGACCAAGCAAGGCAGGACACCTATCTAGGAGAAACCCTGTTAAGGAACAGAGTCAGGACTGCAGCCCAGAAGATCAAAGATAAGTCCCCAGGTTCCATAGCTGGAGACAAAATAAATAAAGAGAAGAGAAAGGGCCTGCCTTCCCCCTGTCAATCATGTGCCAAGCACATCTCTTACTTGGTGTTTCTTACAACATTACACAGTAAGCTGAGGCCTGGACAGGTTAAATGCCTGCCCCCAGGTCAGCACGCAGTCAGCAGCAGGTCTGGGATTTGAGCCCAGGTCTGACTCTGAAGTTCAAGTTCCTTCTACTGCATCATGCTGCCTTCCCAAGAAACAAGGTAGAAGCTAGAAACGAGCATTGAGGGTCACCGGGTCCTAAGCTCTAAATTTGAGCTTATTTAGTATCCTGTCTGGTTACCAGAGTAGCCTGGCTCAAGACAGGGGCTGCTGTTGAGGGCAAGGCTTCCTGGGGAAGAAGAAAAAAAAAATTGGGACCAGGGGCCAGATCCATTAATGGTGCATACAGGACACAGACCCCTTTGGGTGTTCTGCCACCAGCAGCAGGAAACACTGAACCATTAGACTGCTGCTTACAGTGACCCTGAAGGAGGAGCCTAGCGTCAATGTGTAGCGGCTACCACCAATGCAGACATATCAAGGCCAGCTTATTGAGGACCCCTGCTGAATAGAGATAGAGAAGTTAACAAACAGATCTAGATCACAAAGGTAAATAATGTATTCATTTCCTGTGGCTGCACTAACAAATTACAATAAGCCTAGTGGCTTAAAAGAATAGTTCTGGAGGCCAGAAATCCAAAATAAGGTTCACTGGGCCAAAACCAAGGTGTTGTCAGGGCCACGGTCCTTCTGGTCTAGAAGAAACTTCATTTCCTTGTGGTGGCCAGCTTCCAGAGCCGCATTCTTGTATCCCTTGGCTCCTGGTCTCTTGCCCCATTGTCAGAGCCAGGAGCACAGCAATTTCAAATCTCACTCCACCTCTGTTGTCCCCACATCATTTCTCTCTGCTGCAGTTGAATCTCCCTCTTATAAAGACACTAGTGATTACATTTAAGGCCCTTCCAGGTACCCAGGGTACCCTTCCCAGCTCAAGATTCTTAATGACATCGGCAAAGTCCCTTTTGCCCTATAAATTAACATTCTCATCTTCCAGGGATTAAGACCTGGCTACCTTTGGGTCCATTATTTAGCCTATCACAGGTAACAATACTGACTCTACCACTTATTAGCCATTTGATTTAGGGAACCTTACTAAGACTCTCTCTTAGTCTCTGTTTTTTTTAATCTGTCAACCAGAATAATGATGAAACCTACTTTATAGGATTACTGTAAAAATTTAGAAAGAATGCATAACACAGCTCTTGGCACATGGATGTCATTATTAGCGGAAAGAACTTCAAGTTTGAAGCCAGAGCATTCTGAGTTCTAAGTTCATCTTTCCCACATGTCAGCTGTGTATCCCTGGAAAGTCACATCACCTCCCTGAGCCATTCTGCATCTGTAGAATGAGGATAATGTTAGACCAACTTGCTCTCTCTGACGGAACTTCGGAAAATGAAATGATACTGTCATGTGCAACAAGCCTAACACAGAGTTGGAACCACTAAATAACAAAGGGAAGAGAATGGCTAGGAACAATAAAAAAAATGTATTGAGTATTTAATATGTGGAAGACACAGTTCTGTGTTCTCCATGTGGATTTCCTCATTTGGTCTTCACACCTGCCATCCCATTTTGCAGATGAAGAAGTAGGCATAGAAAGTTTCAGTAACTTGCCCAAAGTCACATCCCTAGAAAGTGTCTGTATTACTTTCCTAGGGCTATGTAACAAATTGCTGCAAACTGGCTGATTTTTTTTTTAATAAATTTACTTATTTATTTGACAGAGAGAGATAGATCACAAGTACCTAGAGAGGCAGGCAGAGAGAGAGAGAGGGAAGCAGGCTCCCCGCTGAGCAGAGAGCCCCATGCGGGGCTCGATCCCAGGACCCTGAGATCATGACCTGAGCCGAAGGCAGAGGCTCAATCCGCTGAGCCACCCAGGTGCCCCCAAACTGGCTGATTTAAAACAACAGAAATTTTTTTCTTTCACATTTGTGGAGGCCAGAAGTCCAAACTCAAGGTGCTGGCAGGGTCGCGCTCCCTCTGAGGGCTGTAGAGGACGATCCTTCCTTGCCTCTTCCATCTTCTGGTGTCACCAGCAGGCCATGGTGTTGCTTGGCTTGTGGACACACTCCTCCAGGCTCTGCCTACATCATCTCATGGAGTGATGTCTCATGCATAGGGCAAGCACTACCCTTGACCTCCTGCCTCTGAACAGCCCCAAATGCAGGGGTGGCTAATGCCATCAGCACCATGAATGGCCCCCAAGCAAATGCCCTGGGAAGAGCCCCTCCCCACCAGCACGGGTTCTGTGAGCTCAAGTTTCACTCAAAACTGATTTTACTTCAAACGAAGGCTGAGCCCCATTATCATTACTTAATGTCAGTGTAACAGCGGTGTGATACCCAGGCTTTTACACGATATATCATCCCTACAGACTTGGATGCTAGCAGGACACAGCAGAAATACAGCATCCCAACTTCCCAATGTGCTCGTGGCCATCAATATTGATGGCGTGTCATCAATCAAATCCAGCAAGCTTTTACATGCTCTCATTTTTAACCGAGCCTTACCATGCATTACAATGGAATATTTAAAACCATGTACACATTTTATCAAGCCTTCGTGACCACTAAATGCTCTCTGGTTTGCAGCTCCAAATATTATTCATTACATCGAGAGAGGCGGTGTGCAGAGGTAAAGAAACTGCACAGAAACACAGTATGCTTAAGGACAGGGCAGGAGAAAGATACCATTGGAATCCACTGCCTGATCCAGCCCTATGCTCCAGACCAGGCCACCAGACATGGACTCACACCCCCTTCCACCTGCTTCCTTCTCAGCCTAAACAGATGCCTGCTTTGAATTCCAGGCCTCAGGTGGGCTTGGCCAGGCTGCTTTACCTCTACCAGCCTCACTGTCCTCATCTGCAAAATGGGAATGATTCTATCTACCTTGGGAGTTTAAGACAAAATCAAGTCTTGCACATCTATAGAAATTAACTCCAGTGTCACCTTTGCAGTGAAGCCTTCTCTGATCACCCCCTTTTTAAATGTAGTTGCCACCACTCTCCATGGTAGGCATGCCCAGTTCTTCTTACCAGGTGCCATTTTCATAGCTCTCACCACCTGCTCACAGACTCCTTGACTCACTTGTGTATTTTATTTATGGTCGGTTTCCCCACACCAGAGTGCAAGTTCAGCAAAGGTGGGATTTGTGTCTGTTTTGTGCACTGATTTATTCCCAGTTCCCAGAACAGTGCCTGGCACATGGTAGCTGTGCTCCACAAACATCTGCTGACTAAATGAATAAAGCACATAGCAGGCCCTTGAACAGTTCGCACTCGCTGGGTGTAGACGGACTGAACTTCCCGAACGAGCAGAGGGAGAGCAGCAGGTGTGTGTTTAGTCCTGACTCTGTGATGCACACTTGTGTTGTGTAACACACTACACAGCTTCCAATCCTACAGTGCCAAAAGTACAATTAGGTTTTACTTTTTGCTCTTCTCAGTGAGCCTTCCAGACTGGAAGATGGCTTGCCTGCTAGAAGTGACTTAGGGCTCCAGGCTTTGTTTATCTCGTGGTTCCACTACCTTCCCCGTGAGTTCTTGAAGATCATGGTATGTATCTACATCAGCCCACAGAGGGGAGAGAGGAGCACGGAAGCTTCCATATGCGAGTTATAGATGTGGTGCCCATCACAGGCCAACCTTGGATGTGGGGCCCAACACACCCATACACATTCCATTGACTGGGACTCTCACATGGCACAGCTCACTCAAAGAGGGTAGGAGGGCACCTGGGTGGCTCAGTCAGTTGAGCTTCTGACTCTTCATTTTGGCTTAGGTCATGAGGATGGCTCATGCGTCCTCAGGATCCCTGGCTTGAGATCATGGGCTCTCAGCACACAAAACAGACAAAAATCCCACCTTTGCTGAACTTTTTGTTTTTTTGTTTTTTAATCTCTCTAGTTCCACATTCCTACACTTCAGTTTTTTTTTTTTCATTTGTTATCTAAGTATTTGATTGGCAGTTTCTAGAAGCTTAATGAGGCATGTGGACTTCTGGGTGTTTTATATCATGTTAGGGGTCGTGGTGTGCTCAGCAAGTAAATCTTTAACTCTAGGAAACACAAAGAATTACAACATGTAATGCCTATTCTCAAATCACAGATCATCTTCCTGGGAAAATAAGACATATCCATGTGAAACAGTTGGCTATCTCAAAGCCCTCTCTCAAGAAATGTAGCAACAAATGACATGATCAATGAAAAGGAATACAACTCCCTCACCACCCACGTACCCTGTGCAGGTAACTCACCCCACCAAGTCACCAACAACACCCCAGAGCTCTCTTTGCTCCTTCAATAACACACACGACAACTGCACCCACCTCATTGGACTGAGGAAACCGTAAGTAAGTATGAGTGACATGCCCATAACAGTAACTGGTACAAAGAAAATGTTCGATACACGTTAGCTTCCATTTCTGACAGGACTGATAGGTCACTGTGGGCTGCAACAGTGGAAGGTGAGTGTGGTAATGGCCAGGAGAGGATGTGACGAGGGGAAGGAGGGAGGAGGAAGTCTGCATATATCATGTTCAGGAAACAGTGAGGAAATCAGTCTGATTACAGAGATTTTGAAGCAAAGAATAATTCTTGCCAGGACTAGATTCAGAAGGTCCCTACATACTGGAATGACAAATCAGTACTTCGGCTTCGTTTTCGGCAAAATGCATGATGAAGGAAGGAAGGGCAGGTACGTGGCCGAATTGAGAGGGATGAAGGAAGAGAGAAGGAGGAAGAAAGGAAAAGAAGAGAGAGAAAGAAAAGACGGGGCGGGGTGGGAATCTGCCTTTTGGGATTTGAAAAGGTAACGTAGTAGCAAGAACTCATGATATAGACGGGAAAAGACCCGGAAGGACACTTCAGCTCTGCTTTCTCTTATCATATGGTTTCGAATTCATTGCCTTCCCTCAGTAAGCCTCCGTTTCCTGCTACGGAACAGGGCTCATAAACCCCACATCGCAAGGCTGCTTGATGAGAATAAGATGAAGGAAGGCAGGTGCCTTGTTAGCTCAGTCCGTTGAGTGTCGGACTCTTGATTTCAGCTCAGATCATGATCCCAGTGTCGTGGGATCAAGCCCGAGTGCAGGCTCTACGCTCAGCGTGGAGTCTGCTTGAGATTCTCTCTCTCTGCCCCTGCCCCACCCCCTGCTTGCACACATGCTCTCCCCCCCCTCTCTCTCTTCCTAAATAAATAAATAGATAGATAAGCAAGCTACACAGGTCCTGGCACAGTATCAGCAGGTGGCCCAAGTCAGTCCACCACCTGCACAGCACCTAGGAAAGCCCTGCAGTTGGGAGGAAGTCGTGTTGCACAAATATTAGCCTTCCCTTCCACATACTATTTAGTTAGTGAAAGCCGTGTTTGCCAATACAGCAGCACTGAAGGCTTCATTCCCAGCCCGGGTTTGGCAAGGACCCAGACTGGCAGTCAATGGGAATGAGAACAAAAGCCCAGAAAATGCCACAGTTTCGCCAGGTCCTGAGCAGGGTTTCAAGTCATCACACATCTCTATCAGGAGGGAGGCCTGGGAGGCAGTCAAGTGTAGCGACGGTTGTCCCTCATCCCGCGGAATGGAAACATGTCCTGGTCTGAGAATGCTCCTTTCCACACATCTTCTTCTACACCTGACTCCCTTCCTGTCATCTGCAGTCAGAAAAGAACAGCCGAGGGTCATCTGGGTGGCTCAGTAGGTTAAGCATCCGCCTTCAGCTCAGGTCATGATCTCAGGGTCCTGGGATCGAGTCCAGCACCAGGCTCCCTGCTCAGTGAGGTTTCTGCCTCTCCCTCTGCCCCTTCCTTTCCCTCTACTCCTCCCCCTGCTTGTGCCTGCTCATGCCTGCTCGTGCCCACTCGTGCTCTCTCTCAAATAAATAAAGTATCCTTTACAAAAGAAAGAAAAGAACAGCCTCATCTTCACAATTTCTCAATCACGCTGAAATTTCTGCCCAGTACTTTCAGCACTGGAAGAGCTGGGGAGGGAGAGGCTGTCTAGCAGAATGAGGAATGATAGTTACAGAATCGGGTTCTCCGCCAGCACTCTGGTGGGCTGTGCGTGGCGTTCTCATCAGAACTTGGCTTGGCTGAAGCACCAAGCCTCTTTTCAGAAAGCAAGGGAGAGACTGCCTACTGCTGTCTATAAAGAAGAGGTTCCTGAGGCTGAGAGCTATTTTGACCAATTCCCTTCAAATCTGGGGAAAATGTTTCCTGCTGAGAGTGGCAGCCTTTGCCTGTGGCTCTCCAGTGGCAGCTCTCACAGCAGGATGCCAGACGCCAGCCCGGGCCCGGTAGTTTCTTGATGGCATTGTTTGTGTCCCTGACATGCCAGAAATGTTGGAAAAACAGTGGCGGGAGGGGAGGGGACAGGAGAGGGGGAAGAGCAGAATGTTCTTTAAAATCATCAGAACAACAGTGACCTTCGTGGGAGAGAAAACAGGAAGCAAGCGCCGCTCGGCACAGCAGCGAAGCTGGAGGCAGAACAGTCAGTCTACTAGAGCGAGGGCTCCAGAGGCAACATACTTCTGAGACTTGGCAGGTTCTGCTCCGCAATTGTCTTTGCAGGGCCAGCCACACAATTTGCAGGACCCAACGCAATTGAAATGCGGGGCCTCTTGCTCAAAAAGAAGAAAACCATTGTTGTTAATGGCACTAAAATATAAAGCTCTTTCCTTCCTTCCATGGCCTTGCAATTTGTGGTGGTGCTTTTTATATGCTATTTAACATCACTCTAAGTAAAGAAAAATCCAAATTTTAAATTATTAGCATGAATTTTACCATTCATCTTTGTATGGTGCGGTGCCAGTTTAAAATGCAAATATGGGAGCATTTAAACTTGTATGCAAAATCGCAAAAATTACACAATTCACATTCCATAGCTTGTGCATGCATATGAATATCATTCTTGCCATAACTGTGGATACACGGCACCGAGCCAGCTCAAGTGCTTTTATGTCACTTCACAATAACCATACTTTCTACCAACGCTCTACCTCTGGCTTACTGGTGAACACGGAAGGATGGGATGGGAGAAGAACTACAGGTGGCACAAACTTTCCCTTTCCTTTCTGTATCATCGTTTTCAGTGTAAGTGTTTACCTAATACAGGGAAGTAACATGAGTAAGAAAGATGGGTTTCCTTGGTTACTCGTGTTCCTTAGACCACTGTACTCCTTCTATTTTCAAAGCAAGTTCTGAAATGGAGACCGTGGCCTCCTGGGGCTTCAAGACAATGGCAGCAGAGAGCATTAACACAGGGCGGGAGCCCCTCTGACTGCAGCACACTACATGACCGCTTGCCTGTGAGTTAATGAGCTTCTCCAGGGAGCCCTGGTCAACCCAGCACTCTGTCCTCCCAGACAACTGGATTCAGTGTCCTGTGTTCTCCAGGGTGTTCTTTCTACACTTGGGGTATTTACTTACTATAGTGAGGTGAATAGTGTCCTTCCAAAAGATACGGCCAAGTGCCAACCCGCAGTACCTGTGAATAGGATCTTGTTTGGAAACAGGATCTTTGCAGATTAGTTAAGAATCTCTAGATGAGATCATGCTGGATTTAAGGTGGGCCCTAAATTCTATGACTAGTGTCCTGATTACAGAAAAGAGAGAGATTTGAGACATAGACATAGAGGAAAGACCCAGGGAAAAGGTGAAATACAGTGATGGGAGTGATGTTACCAACAGCCTAGAACATCAAGATCCACCAGAAGGTGGAAGCTAACAGGAGAATTCTCCCCTAGAGTCTCAGGGGGAAGAATGGCCCTGCCAACACCTTGTCTTTGGACTTCTAGCCTCCAGAACCATGAGAGAATACATTTCTAGGGATCTAAGTCATTAAACTTGTGGTAGTTTGTTCTGGAAGCCCTAGAAAACTAATACACACATGCCTTTCCTTCTGCCTGGGCTGCCTTCCCTACCCCACCCACCCCATCCCATACATCATGCTGTGATACTGAAAGCACTGAGAGCTCACAGCACATTGTTTTTGTTCAATTAACAGTATAGTAAGATATAATCTGCAAAATGACTCATGACTCTGTATCCTCAGTGCCAAGCACATAAAGGGGCCTCAATACATAGTTGTTAAGTCAGTGAATGGTTGGATGGATGGATGGATGGATGGTTGGATGGATGGATGATGAATGGATGGATGGATGGTTGGATGGTTGGATGGATGGATGGATGATGGATGGATGGATGAATTTTCCTTTTAGATCCAACATAGGTTTGACCTTTACCCAGCAAATTTTCATGACACCCTGTGAATGAATTAAACACGTCTCTGTATGTCACAATAGACTGTTGGAGCTTATTTTTACTCATCCATTCAATACTGAAGGGCCTATGATGAGCCTGACCCTATCCAAGGTGCTAGAGCTGCAGTAGCAGACAAGACTAGTGAAGCCCCTGCTTTCCTGGAGTTTATGTTTGAGCGGGGGAGATAGGTGATACACAAGGAAATAGAGAATAATGTAATAGGATTCCAAGTAGTGAAGAGTACTATGGCGGGGGAACAGCTTGATATGAGGACAATAGTGGGAAAGCAGGAGATATTTTGGGTAGAACAGTCATGGAAGAGGTCTCTGAAGAGAAGACACTTTACCTAAGACTTGAATGAAGCTGGAGACACGCCATGCTAAAGGCTGAGGAAAAGAGCATCCCAGACAGAGGGAACAGCAAGTGCAAAGGCCATGAAGCTGGACAGGTTGGAAGACCAACAAGCATGTGGTTCCAACACAGGGTTTGATGGGAAACTGAGAAAATGCGGTCAAAAGAAAAAGTAAGAACCAGGTCGTGTAAGGTCTTACAAGCAATGGCAAAGAGTTTAGATTTATTCGGAGACACTGGAAGGTTTGGAGAAGGGGGCCATTTTTTCTGCTCTAAGTCTCTCCGCAGCTCTGTGGAGAAGAGATTGAAGGCAGTGCAGGGTGAGGATAGAACTGGAGACCTGTAATGCTTGTGCAACCACTCAGCCCAGAGGTTATGAGAGCGTGAATGGGTCTTTGTTGAATGAATCTTAAAAGGAGCAGTTCTACACACAGATATTCCCATGAAGAAAGGTCTTAAACAAAGCTATGCTGATCTGACCTGCCCGTGCTATATTGAACAACCCTCACGTCCTTGCCTTGCCTATCAGCAGGCAGACAGGCTCGAGGCTTGCCACAGCCTGCTGCTCCAAGGTGTACTAAATCGTCCAGTGAGGTGAAGGAATATAACATAAGTCACTGTTGTCTTCCTCTGCCTCCTGATTTATAATGCAGTAAAACGTAAAATCGCACCTAAGCTCCTAGAGGTGCCCACTGCGTTATTCAGCTGGTAGTCAGTCCAGGTTGCTTTGGCCTGGCTATTGCAAACTACAAATGGCAGAAAAGATAGTTTCCACAAAAGCTTCTTCCAGATAATATGCTGAAGATCTCAGATACTCCACGCTGGGCTGTGATCCCACCTACCGTGGGAGAGGCTGTAATAGGGTGTAGCTTCACGGCGCAGTCACTCCTGAGATAACTCACCCATCTCGTGTGTCCCTGGAACTGGCTCAGAGCTGAAGGACTGAAGAAATGTTTTGTCCTGGGTTTGAGATTCGGAAGTTAAGCAGGCAGGATTTAATCTGCCTGGAAGTTTTCCTGTCTAATAGGCTAAGCCAAACACTTACAGAAGCCACTGTGAGTGGGATATGATGAGAACATGAGCTGGTCCTCCCTCTCTTGTATTTCTTAGGATGTCTTTTCCCAGAGTTTGTGTCCCAATCTTCAGGCAAGTTAGAAACCTACCTGGACTTAGCAATACTTTACCCTAACCCTTTGTCAGGTAAGACACTCATGACACAAAAGCAAGTCAACAAGGTCCAATTTAACAACTCAGAGAGGAAACGTAGTTTTAGAGGTAACATGGCACTCAATACTTTGGTTGATACATAATACAAACTTATACAATGAATAAGTAATGGATGAATGCTGTTAACTCCCAACTTCCGAGACTAAAAGCAGAACATAGGAGCCTCTTAACCACGTAAGTTCCCAGCATCTCTATATCAACATTATGGGTAAATAATTGAAAAATGGTAAGATGATGGGATTAATATGAACTCATCCGTGACTCAGATTCACATAGAGCGTCAAGAAGTCAAAGAAGGGGGCGCCTGGGTGGCTCAGTGGGTTAAGCCTCTGCCTCTGGCTCAGGTCATGATCTCAGGGTCCTGGGATGGAGCCCTGCATTGGGTCTCTGCTCAGCAGGGTGCCTGCTTCCCCCTCTCTCTCTGCGTGCTTCTCTGCCTACTTGTGATCTCTCTCTCTCTGTCAAATAAATAAATAAAATCTTAAAAAAAAAAAAGAAGTCAAAGAAGGGAACTGAGTCTGTGGGCAGCTGGCAACTTGTCTGGTGACCAGGTGGCCTAGGATGGCCTCACTAACGTATCTGATTGTTGGCTAACGACTGAGAGGATTTCAGAGGTCACTGGGCCATAGGTCTCTCATCTATCTGACCATCCTGTCCATCCTTCTTGCCACATGACCATGACAAATTCCCAAGAGTGCAAAGGCCTAGGCTTGGAACTGCCACACTATCACTCCCAACTCACTATATAGGCCGAAGCAAGTCACGGGCCAGCCCAGAATCCCAGAACTTCCATGGATGGGAAATTCTTGATATCAGTTCTTGATGGAAAGAATCACAAAGTCAAATCACAAGGAGTATACTGTGGCCATTTTTTGCAATCTATCTCACAGGTCTATTTCAAAATCTATGTCTAAAAATACAGGTAACATGTCAGATAGCCAATGCATGGTTGGAGCTTCCTTGAGGGACGTTTCAAGGAGATGAACTGCTAACTCTGGAAGGTAACACAAGTCTTAACTTATCATCGTGCTGCGTATCGGGCTCCAAGAGCAGCAGCAGTAAATATCCAATTATTTTATTCTTCTTACTTGGAGGACAGGAGTAGAAATAATTAGAATTATGATGGTTATAATTTTTAATTAATAGTAAAAGGAGGAAGAAGAGCAGTATCCATTGTACGAGTCCCAACCACTTGGGTCTTTAGTATTCACGGCTCCCCGTCCTTACAAATCCCAAGGAGGCTTTTTCAACCATTTCTCTGATATGGAGATGAACTCAGAAAAGGTAACCACCTGGACCAAAGAGTGGTGACAGAACAGAATAAGCTCAGGTTTGCCGACTTCAGAGTGAGGGATTTTTGTATGAGGCCAGTCTCGCATCTGAAGATTCCAGGAAGAGAACACAAAGTGGGGAAGTAATTTGCTTTGCAGGGCTTGACCCCCTGGTACTTAAGAAAACTCCTGGCCCTGCAGTGCCCTTCTTGCCTCTGCTAGAAATGCCTTCTGGTCAGCGGTGGGTCAGAGTTTTAGTGGCCATGAGGGCAGCCGTGTTATTGAGGCTTCCATCGTCTGATGACTTAGGGAAACAGTATAGTTTAATTTTATTAATTCATATTGATTTATAGAGCTTGGCTCTTTCCACAAAAGATTTGAGGAAACTTACAACAAAAACAATACAGCTGAATATAGAATCCCGGAAATCAAATGCTGTTAGAAATATATTCCCAGAACCGTTTTTTTCCCACGGCATCTTTTACTGTCCTATGTGAACGAAATGAAAATCATCATGACAGAATCTCAGCCCTGGAAGAGGCCACAGTGGGTTTCAAACAAGAGAATATAAAAATCACTGGAGAATGTGTGTAAAATACGGATTACCTAACCCCACTCCCAGAGTTTGATTCAGGTGGTCTGCGTAAAGCCTTAAAACAGGTTCTAAATTTCCCAGGCAATTCTGTTGCAAATGAACCCTGCGAAGGAACCCTGATAAAATCCAAACCACTTAACCACACAGGAATCACCTTGCCAGCATTCACTTCTACGCTAAGCACAGTTCTAGGCCCTAAGGGTATTAAGATAAATAAAAGGAAAATCCCTGCCCTGAAAAAGCTCAGTCTAATCACAAAAACAATTAATTACACAACCAATGAGGATACCATGCATTTAGTGGCACAAAATTTAAAATTTCTTTGAGGAATTAGGAAAGCTGTACCTCGGAGCTGTCTCTGCAGGAAGCATGGTTAAGAGTAGGGGCGGGGCACCTGGGTGGCTCAGTGGGTTAAGCCTCTGCCTTCCACCCGGGTCATGATCCCAGAGTCCTAGGATGGAGGCCCACATCGGGCTCTCTGCTCCGCAGGGAGCCTGCTTCCTCCTCTCTCTCTCTCTCTCTCTCTGCCTGCCTCTCTGACTATTTGTGATCTCTGTCTGTCAAATAAATAAATAAAATCTTAAAAAAAAAAAAAAAAAAAAAGAAAGATCCTGATGCCTGGTTGCAGAGCAAATTCTCCATTTCCTGTTGCCTAAAAAAAGTGAAGACTGTGATTTGGGGTGAGGAGGAAGAAAGGTAAGGGGTTCCATTTTGGCTGACTAGTTTGAAATAAACAGGATTTCCAGCCGGAAACATGGCTCTCTGGTTTTGGAGAAAAAATGAAGTAAGGAAGTACAGATTGGAGAATCAGTGACACACTGAGAGAAGGTCCTGGGAAGAGAATGTGCAAGGGAAATCTGTAGAGAATGGAGGGAGAGAAGAAGAGACGGGGACAAATTTAGAAGTCCGTGCAATGCTAGGATGCCTCCCTCTAAAGTGGGGTATGCGTCAGGTACGGCAGTTTAGTCAGTTACAAATTCAACTAATTTCTACCTTATCTGAAAAAAGGAATCAGAGGAACCATTACCTAATAATGTCTCACTGAAATCAAAATAGAGGGCATACATATTTTCAGCATGATCTTTCCACCTAATAGCCTTACAATAAGATGAGGTAATATCAGTTCAATGAAACTGGTTCTCAGCAAACCCATACAAGTCTGGTGATTCTTGCTTTCTTTTCTTTTTTTTTTTTTTTAAGATTTTTTATTTATTTATCTGACAGACAGAGGTCACAAGCAGGCAGAGAGGCAGGCAGAGAGAGAGAGAGAGGAGGAAGCAGGCTCCCCGCGAAGTGGAGAACCTGATGTGGGACTCGATCCCAGGACCCTGGGATCATGACCTGAGCCGAAGGCAGAGGCTTAACCCACGGAGCCACCCAGGCGCCCTCTTGCTTTCTTTTCTAATGAACACAACCTCTACTTAAATCCTTCTGTAATTTTCCCTGGTATCTTCCATAAGGTCTGATTTGCAATTTCAAGATTCTGCCATTTTCCTCTTTCTGGACAATCAGAACATTTTCCCTCTACATGTTTCTAGCAGCTCTCTTACCCCTTGTTATGTCTCAAAGACTGGAGGCTGCAGTTTCACAATTTCAGCTGAAAATCGTCTCCTCTGGCATGTAACTTGTGGCGACCTGTGACCTCTGAATTCACCCAGTGGTTCTCCACATGCTCTTGATCATGATATCCTCACCCGTCTTCAAGTGCTGATTCCTCCTAAACCACATTTGTTCTTATCCATGCAGTTGGAATGCCTGTTTCCTTTCCAGAAATAGTGGAAGCATACTGTTCTGGGTCAGAATATTGAATTTACTGGACACCTAATTCGTGGGCTATTCATAGATAGGCATGTCTTTATAGCCAGAATGTTCCCTCCACATGTAACTGCTTCACCTCTACCTCTGCCCTGTGGGATCTGACCACCACTCAGACCAGCCCACCTACTTCTGCTCCACGCTTACTGATCCCTCCTAACCCTGTCACTGCTCTCGGTCGCTAGAAAGACTGGTTGGGATTCTCACAACTAACCAGAGAAGGAGCCCCTCGCCAGAGCAACATTAAAAATCTACTTGATAGTCCTTAAATCTGAACAGGATTACACAGGCCGCCCTGAAGATTTTGGAACTGCCCCCAAAATCATTCATTTATTGACTTCCTCTCAGGCATTAGTCACTGTGACAGCACTGGATTCACAACAGTGAGCAAAATAATACACAACCACAGCCCACATGACGATTAAAGTCCACCGAAAGATATTAATCCAATTATCCCACAATTAAGTATAAATTCAGAATTTTCTTTCTTTTTTTTTTTTTTTTTACAATTTATTTATTTATACTGAGAGAGACAGACATGGTCCTTCCTGGAACCTAAAGAAGCCTGGTGCGGCTTGAACACGGAGAGTAAACAGGGGCTTCTTTGTGGATGAGGCAGGAAAGGAGAGCAGGGGCCAGGCAGAACCATGGAGGGATCCTGAGAATTCTGTTTTTTCACTTAGCCTCACTGAGAATCTAGTGAAGTTTTATTATTACTATGATTACTACTCCTACTAAAACTACTGCTACCATTACTATGATAATTGTGCCCGTGATCAGCTCTGTATTCTGAAAACATCGTTCTGAGTTCCTGATGGAGAATGGATTAGAGAAAACAGGAGACTGTAGTGTTGGAAGGGGAAGGGGGTGTCGGCCTGACCTAAGGCTGAGAACTGGAGACAAGCAGTGACTGCCATCCCCAGGTGGAGGGAGAGGGCAGGGTAAGGTCTGTCCGTGAGAGGGGCCAGCCTCACCAAACAGGCAGAGCATGTTGGCAGCCTCAGTGAGCACTAATCAACAAGTTTGGCTGAAACTCCCTTTTGGGGAGCACCGGGCACAGCAGCTTCAACAGCACTGCTTGGCACAGGGCTGGGCGATGCTTCAGCGATCCAGGCAGCCCGCCGGAAGCCATATGCCCTGCTTAATTCCTCCACAAACCTACTGCTTGCAGCCATGCAGACATATGCAACCTTAATATGGTTACAGTGTCTTTAACTCCTGAGGAAGGGGGGTGGAAGGATGTTCCTGCCCAAGCACCGCAATGGAGGGGAAAATTGTCAGAAGAGATTCTTGGCTGAGATTGGCAACATACACTGTCACTTGAACCTATCAATAGACCGGGCTGATGATGTTTTTCACTTAACACCTAGCGACAAGGCTGTCAGAAACTGGCAGGAGATCCCTGCATTCCCTGCCAAGAGAGAGGAACATGAAAATCTGTCGAAATTCATGCTTGCTAATAAATATACCCCTGGAATTCTTTTTTAAGGAACCCGGGGTTTTAGATGTCTAGGCAACATTTGGCAGGGATTCAAAAAGCTGGATCGAGCCTGGAGGTTTCTCTCCAGCTCATTTTGGGATGGTTTCAGCTCAATGGCAAAAGAAAGGGGTGAGATAGAGTCTTAGTGAAGGAGGAGCCCCAAAGACACTAATTGTTATAAATTCTAGCATGGGGTCTGCTGTCCATGGACAAATGACGCAGGACAGACACAGGACATTGCCGCTAGACTCCAGGGATCCCCTCTAGGCCGCCGGGACCAGATTTCCAATCATACCCATATCAAGAAAAGGCACGGCTCAGCAGAGGCTTCAGAGGAGAGGTGCAATAACCAGAAGCCGATGTGGTCTGGCTGCTGTGTGGTCCTTGGTGCTGTTCAAGGAATATTCCTACTAGGATCGCACTTCCCCACCCCCTTGAGAAGCTACAGGAGATCACGTGGCTTGTGTTCGCCAATGAACATGATGCACATCACACTTCTGCCCGGAAGCTTTAAGAGCACAGTCTGCACCTGTGCTTTCCTCCTACCCCGGTGACTGGCAGCAGTGGCTGCTCTAATAGCTGGGTCCCAGAGTGAGGACAATACAGAACAGCAACCCAGTCTGACCAACAAAAGATAGGAGGCTTGAGTGGAAAATAAAATGGATTATTATGTCATGGAGATATAGGGATTCCTCTAGCATAACCCAGCCTACGTGCTCTCTGTTAGGAGCCCCTTGGAACAACTGCTCTCTTCCCTGAATCTCTTCCCTGTAATGGGAATGACTTACTGAACAGTGATTATATTCTAACCTGCCTGGGCTCTGATCTACCAATGACAGTCTGGGGTGAGGTCCTTAAACCCCTATAACCTCAATTTCTTCATCTCTGAATTGTGAATAATAATACCCTCCGTCCTGTAAGATATTAAATAAAATAATGTCTGGAAATAATTAACCTTTATCATATGCCATGCAGAAAGTAAACACAGCAGGCTTGAGATTGCTATGCTTACCAAGCTCTGCTTGCAAGGTTGGCCCTTCATCGGCATCTGGGAACTTGGACTTCAGGAGTGTTCCCCCCTTTCCAAAACTGATAAAGGTGCCCGCCATACCTAACCTGTTTGTACAAACAATAGGGTTCATGCTGAACATCTGCTTTACTTCTGGGAGTCTGGAATTTTGGCACATACTAGGCAGAAGGTCCCTAGGTGACCGGCCCCCAGTGAAACCCATGGGCACTGGGTCTCTAGCAGTTTTCCATGGTAGACAGCACTTCACACATGTTGTCAAAACTTGTTGTTGGGGGAATCAAACACATCACGTGTCACTCCACTGGGAGAGGACTCTTGGAAGCCTGTGTCTGTTTTCCTCCAGACTTCTCCCCATGCCCTTTTCCCTTTGCTGGTTTTGCTATGTATCCTTCCACTATACAAAGTCTCAGCCATGAGTCCAACTATATCCTGAGTCCTCTGAGTCCTCCATGTGAATCCCCAAACTTAGGAGTGCTCTAGGGAGCTTATAAGTATGGTTTACTCCAAATTAATAATAAGTACAAAAAGATAAATTTACAGTAAGTATTGTTAGTATTAAAAATAAGACAAAGGGAGATGCACAGAAAGAAATGAAAGTGGCTAATTCATAGGTAACATCATAAAAGGCCAGGAAACTGACTTCTCACATGGCCTTCTTTTCACCCGTATCTGTATCTCTTCTGTATGTTTCTTTTAAGGATGCTTGTGGTTGGATTTAAGGCCTACCTAAATATTCCAGGATAATCTCATCTCAAGATCCTTAATTTGATTACATCTGCAAAGATCCTTTTTCCAAATAAGGTCACATTTACAAGTTCTAGGGCTGAGGACATAGACATATCTTTCAGGGGCCACCATTCGGCCCACTACAAACAGCAATAGTTAGCTCCAAGCATTGCTGGCCCGTCACTTAACCTTTCAGCACATCACAGAGTTGCTCTGAAGGCCAAGTGAGGCAGTGCACGAAAAATGTCCGGCATGTGGTCTAGCATAGAGGAAGAGCCCAGTAAATGCCAGTTACTGTCATGGCCCATCATCACACAGTTGTTGAGAAAACGAACTAGGACTTGAACCAGGCACACATACCTGCTATTCAGTCTTCGTTCAGAAGGGGGCTTGGAGAAATCTCTGTAGACCCGGTGATCGCCCACCACCAATCCGCAATCATTCTGTCTGGGACCCTTTTTCATACTCCTTTGGTCCAGAGTTTGTGAAGAGGCTGAACTCCCCCCATGCCCCTTTAGGAGGCCCTCAAAGAATAATTCTGGAGAATCTTGGCTCTTCTGTTTCACCATCTCAAAAACCCCGACAGTAATTACAGCTGCCACACTAGAGTGCTTTGAGGGTTATCGAGTTAATGACTATAAAGTCTGTGGAGCTCTTCAGAGGAAAGAAGCCATAAAAATCAGATAAATAAAACAGTCAATCAGCACATGTTTATTGTGTCCACAGGGTGCATAGCACTGTACTCGGAAATAAAGATTAAAGGGGAGAAAAGCTAAAGGAAAAGAAGGGGGAACGTTGGTTCAACCGAAGTCTTTCCAGGCTAGAGTACAAGGCCAGCTATAAAGTAAAGAGCTAGAGCCCTCCAAGGCTTTAAACAATGAAGGAGGTGTCTACAAATCAGTAGGAAAAAGATAAAGAACTCGAGTGGAAAAAAAAATGAACAAAGCATTCAAGGAAGCAGTTTACAGAAAAATAAATTCAGCTAGCTAGTAAGCAATGAAGAGATGCTTAGCTGAGCTCATAATTAATGAAAACAAGAACAAGATAGCATTTTTTTAAGATTTTATTTATTTGACACAGAGAGAGGGAGATCACAAGTAGGCAGAGAGGCAGGCGGAGGGTGGGGAAGCAGGCTCCCTGCCGAGCAGAGAGCCCGATGCGGGGCTCGAGCCCAGGACCCTGAGATCATGACCTGAGCGGAAGGCAGAGGCTTAACCCACTGAGCCACCCAGGAGCCCCAAGATAGCATTTTTCACATATCACACAGGCAATGTTTGTTTCCTGACGCACAGTACCGGCAAGGTGTGAAGAAACAGGTGTTCTCCATCCACTTTGGGGGACAATATGAATGGGAGCAAACTGGAGAGCACGGAAGCAAGGGCTATCCCCTGTGGACACTGGGGAGGGTATGGGCTATGGTGAGTGCTATAAAGTGTGTAAGCCTGATGATTCACAGACCTGTACCCCTGGGCTAATAATACATTATATGTTAATTTAAAAATAAATAAACAAATAGAAAGAAAGAAACTAGAGCAGAATGCTATGCATAACACGACCCTTTTGTGAATGAGAATATGGGGGGCGTCACATTCAAGGATGAGCCTCGGAATGTGCCGTGAACACACCTGCATCTGCTCTCCTGCCCCTGCTGTGACCAAAGGCCTGCCCTACCAGTGAGGACAACGTGAGCTTTCTGTTTTCCTTGTGAAACCCAAACTCCAACCAGATTCATTATAAAGAAGAAGATAGTGTATTAAGATCCTGAACTTGGAGCCAGGCTACCCAGGTTCACATTCCAGCTCTGGTGCTGCTTACAAGCTGTGTGACTCTGAGCAAATCGCTTCCCCTCTCTGTTCCTTAGTTTTCTCTAGAATAGCAACAGTATCAGTACCTACCTCATCGAGTCATTATAAGAAATAAATGTGTCACTATCTGAGGAATGCTTCAACAATGCTTGGCAGAAATCCACTCCCTCTGCAGGTGTTATAAAGCAGGTAAATTAGACTCAAACCCTGAGCGCCTGTCTCCTGAATCCCAGTGTGACCCTCTGTTAGTGTGGCCCCAAATACCCAAAGGGAAAAGAAGAAAGAAAAAGAAAGGTGTCTTTTATGCATTCAGTGGGCCACGCCACAGGATGAAGTCATTTTGAAAAGGATAATTAGACCTCCAATTGGTTTTCATTTTATTTCATTTTCTTGCCTGCAGTTGACAAGCAGGGAGATTGTGTTACTTCCACAGTCACTAACAGCAGAGCCGTCCGGTTCCTCCTTTTCTATAGCAAACTCATGAAAGAGAGAAGCCTGCTGGTGCAAACTGCTTTGATGGGAGGAAGCATCTAAAATTCATTTTAATTTCAATTTGTGTGAAGCTTTTGTATCAAATTACAGATCTGGGGCATGATGCGGCTCAGTGAAGAATCCCATTTTCCATCAGTTTGGATGCTTTCGTTGTGCCGTCAAGGGGTAAAATAATTAAGGCTGAAATCCTATCTCCACTGGAGACTAGCTACTGGTGTCCCACATCCTGTGTTGATCAAGTCAGGTGACAGACCAGCAATTAGTATTCAAGGACCAGCACTGCCCCCTCGGAGGTCCCGGACGAGCCAAAAATTCTCCGGTGAGTCAATTAGTTCAAGGGGTTTCTTGCTCGGATGCGATAGTGCCAGTGGCCTGATGCGAACTGCGAGACCAACAGTCAACTAGGGCAAGCCAAGGTTGTTTGGATAAACTAAAACAGAAGCTGGAAAAATTCAGTAAAACAGCTGAAATCTGCAAAGCCACCAAGTCATGGTTACTAGGCAGCTGAATTCGCTTCGCTGCTTCTATGAAAGTCAGACTGAGCCTGCATTTGGAGGCCAAAGCAATCAGGCTAGGAAAGCCACCATTGATTACATTTGTTTTAATTTCTCTGGTCTGGCATATCACGTGGTCTCACTGGAGTGTACGAGTTCTGTTCAGTATAAGGGTCTCCACTACCAGGATCGTGCACCCATGCCCAGCTGCTGTGTTGGTTGATAACAGGTCACAGGTGCCTCCCTTCTCAGAGAAAAGCTTTGCTGACAGGAGTCATGTCATCTAGAAGGGGACGTCGTGCCCCGCCTCTCCTCAACATCCTCACCAACCCAGGGGCTGCCAATGACTGCCTGAAACCAGAATCAAAGGGCAGCATCCTTGCCTCAAGAGAGAATAACTCTGCTGTGTAACTTCCATGCAAGGCCAAGGCCATGGGGCCACACCCTTGCCTGTTGATCCTTTTCATCTTGTCCTCCTCAGTCTCCTACAGGGATCTCCTGAGAGCATTCTCTCAATAGACCATGTATACCCAAACCCCTGACTCAGGCTCTGCTTCTAGGGAACCCAACTATATTCATTTCCTATCACTGCTCTAATAAATTAACACACAGTTAGCAGCTTAAGCAATGCAAATTTATTATCTTATAGTTCTGGAGGGCAGAAATCTGACCCAGATCTCACTGAGCTCAATCAAGATGTTGGTAGGGCTGTGTTTCTTCTGCAGACTCTCAAGGACAACCCATTCCTTGCCTTTTCCAATGTCTGTTAGTCACCTACATTTCTCAGTTCATGGCCCTGCATCACTGCAACCTTTCCTTCCATTGTCACATCACCTTCTCTGACTGTGACCCCTACTGCATCCTTCTTATAATAACTCCTATAAATACATTGGTCTTGGATGGATAATCCCAGATAATCTCCTCATGTCAAGACCCTTCACTTAATTATATCTTACCATGTCAGGTAACATACTTGCTGATTCTGGGGATTAGGACAGGGACATCTTTGGGGCCATTATTCTGCTTCCTACACTGACCTAAGAGAGTTGGTATAAGGAGCAGTCTTAAGAACCAAACTCAAAGGAAGAATTCTGGAGTCAGGTCACTGATTGGTTGCCTAGCAATAAGAAGCCTATCACTGGTGAGATGAAGCATCAGCTGTCCCTGGCACACGGGCACAAATGCTAAGACTTTCACCTAGGACAAGCTATAGGTGGAAAGGATGCACTGGCTTGTGTGACATTACTAGTGCTGGAGAGGAGGAATCAGAGATACAGTCATTATCAGGATTGTGAATTTGGGTGGCTGTTGCTAAATACCACAAATGCACTGGAGAGAGAAAAAATGACAGCTTCGGGGCAGTCATTCAACAATTTAGAGCAAATTGTGTCAGAGAGCCTCCTTGGCAGTATGTAACGAAAACCCTATCTTCTTCAGCATGAAAAGAAAGCTGAAGAAAGTACACAGCACATAACTGTGAAGAACTTCAGAGAAGGTTGGATTCCTACACCAAAATCAGGAGCCTGATGGGAAGGAGTAGGATGCCGATACTTGGGGTGGGGATACCTGGGAAGATGAACTTGATTACCTTTGACCCTATGATCCCACCGAGCTTTCTGGGCTTCCTGAACTGTCCTCCTCCCTCTTGTAGGAAGACAGTCCCCTTCCCTTGTTTGAAGAAGAAGCAAAACCTCAAATGGGGTAGGTGCCTAACAAAACAATGCTCCCACCTCTTCTGCTGGCTACCAGACCAGCACCACGAGTTGACCCTCAGCCTAAGCTGATGAGCAAGGTCTGGGCTGGCTAGAGAGAATGGAACACATTCTATAGGAGCCACAGGACCTTAGGTAGCATGGGTAGGCAAAACCCAGGATAGTATGACTAGGATGCTTGGTGAAGAGGGGTGGTACACAATGCACTGCAGATAAAAAGAGTTTATCTGGGAGGTCTGGGGGGTTCAGTCGGTTAAGCATCTGCCTTTGGCTCAGGTCATGATCTCAGGGTCCTGGGACTGAGTCCCACATCAGGCTCCTTGCTCAGTGGGGAGCCTGCTTCTCCCTCTACCTCCCACTCCCCCTGTTTGTGTGAGCTCTCTCTCTCTCTCTGTTTCTCTGTCTCTCTCTGCCTGACAAATAAGTAAATGAAATTTCTCTTAAAAAAATAATAAAAAGTAAAACCAATGACATTTAAAAAAAAGTTTATTTGATGGAGAGCCCTCCTATGACATGGGCTTTAACTCCTAGCTTTGCCCTGAAAGATGAGTCTTATTATCTGTAGCAGGGATGGCTCCTGGGAACTTGGACTTAAACCCCTCAGGATGGGATGCAAAGAAGGGGGTTGTGAGTAGCCATTTAATTAAAGTCAACTGTTGGCAGTTCCTTTGAAGTTTGG
Organism: Martes martes; assembly: GCF_963455335.1. Taxonomy (NCBI): domain Eukaryota; kingdom Metazoa; phylum Chordata; class Mammalia; order Carnivora; family Mustelidae; genus Martes; species Martes martes. The sequence continues at coordinate 6,412,062 of NC_137905.1, forward strand.
AAATCACTGCTAAGATATCTGGAAAAAGAAATCTAAACTCATATTCCAAGAAGCCCCCATTCTTCATGGGATCGAAGGAGAAGGAACATCTACTTGCTGGAACTACACAGATGCCACCTTTAACCATGGGTAATCCATGCTATACCATGTGAGGGAAAAAAAGCAAATATAGCAGGATTGAGGACTGCTATCCTTAGCGAGTCCTGCTTTCAAAGTTGGCCCTTTGCTGGCATCATCACACTTGGATTTGGAGAAAGTTCCTACCATTCCCAGAAATGAGAAGAGGGCTCACGGTGCCTAAACTGTGAAAACAATACAGATCATGGTGAACACCTGTTTTCCTTCAGCAAGCCTGAAACTCGGGCATGTACCAGGCAGAGGGTGCCTATGTGACGACCCCCAGTAAAAAACCCTGGGCCCCGAGTCTCTGACGAACTTCCCGGGTAGACAAGAGTTCACGTGTCACAGCTCATTGCTGAGGGGATTAAGGATACGCTGTGTGACTCTACTGGGGAGGGCTCTGGGAAGCTTGTGCCTGGTTTCCTCTGGTCTTCACCCCATGAATCTTCCCCTAAGCTGACTTTGCTTTGTGACCTTTGCTGTGATATATTATAACCATCAGTATGACTATATGCTGAGTTCATGAATCCTCCTAGCAAATCACCAAGCCTGGGAGTGGCCTTGAGGACTTCCAACACATACCATGACAAACACATACATGTAGTTTTCTTCACTGGTATTTATCTGGGCCCTCCTGAGGGCAAGAAGCTTAGTGGATCATGATGAAAATGTCCTCTTACCCTAAGACTTGTTCCTTCCCCTCTTTTCGGGGGGATTTTGCTTCCCTTTGAACAAAATGTTGATATATTCCATCTTATTTAATGTATGAGGAGCTTGGTTTCATAGTTAGAAGTCTATGCCTTCACCTTATGAAATAGAATTTTTCAGAACTTCTACAGCCTCCTTTCCCACTCTCAAAGTATCAACAGTCTTTTTTATCCCACTGTCCCCAAGGATCTCCAAAATATTTGAATTTTTTTTAAAGATTTGATTTATTTATTTGAGAAAGACAGAGAGAGTTAGTGAGAGGGAGCATGAGAGGAGAGAGGAGAGAGGATCAGAGGGAGAAGCAGACTCCCTGCTGAATAGGGAGCCCAAGGTGGTACTCGATCCTGGGACTCCAGGATCATGACCTGAGCCAAAGATAGTCGCTTAACCAAATGAGCCACCCAGGTGCCCCCAAATATCTGAATTTTTAATGTCCTTTCCCCTAATCACAATTATTAAACTACTTCTTGCACCGTAAGTGGGACCAAAATCCTACTGTACAGATTCCATGTTGCAGCAGTAGGGGAGTAGAGGAGAAGACTAGGAACGGTGCTATGGGAGTACAGAAGGGCATCTCCATCAGACCAGGGAGTAGGTACGGCTTCCTGAGCCTCTCAGGCAATCTTAAAGAAAGACTAACAATTATCATAGTTGACCAAGTCTTAAAGAAAGACTAAGAATTATCAGTGGTGGAAAAACTGTCAAAGAGAACTATTTGAGTGAGAAAGGACAGAAGTAAGAAATGACTTGGCTCATTCCAGGAACCTGCAAGGAGCTCAAATCCTCGAATGAAGATAGGAGATGGCCTAGTTATGTGCACCTAGAAAGTGCCACTCTCAAGGTAAACTAAGAAAAGGGAAAAGTCACTCTAGCAATAAGGGTACATACGAAAGTCAGCTGCACATGCTTAGCGGAAACTCACAGATCATCTCACCAAATGGCCCTCTGGTTGTTACAGGTTGATGACTTTGGTCAGAAAGTTATTTTTAATTCTTCTGTTCTGTATGCCTCCTCCTAGGCAACTTCTCTTCTAGTTTCCTGTGCTGCTTCCATTTCCTGAACAAATTCCCCAGCCTTCTGTTCTCCTGTTCTCAAAACTCCTGTTCTCTGGTCCAGTGTCATGAGGCACAAGATGATGGTGCCACAGTTTGATACTGTTCAGTCTGGATTCTGTTCCCGTCTGGGGTTCTTACTTCATCCTGTCAACTATCAGACACCTGCCATAGGGACAGGAGATATTGGGTATTGGGTCCTGGGAAAGGTCGTGGCAGGAAACCGATGGCATCCCGAAGAGGATGAGGGAGGACTCTTTATGAAGTTGTGGGCCCGCTGAAGGAAACCCACAAGGAACAAAGACCCCCAGAGATTAAAAAAAAAAAAAATGTGGGAAGCTGATACCACCCCTAGGATTAAAAGGACAACAAACGGAAGAAGGGCTACCAGAACTCAACAAAGTCTATAGCTTTGGGAAAGGGTCACTTGTCCGGAGCTATGGGCCACCACAGAGAAGCACAACCACGACTGACGTGTGTCCCTCAGGATGTGAATTAGGAATTCAGATGTGCTCAACTCCCTTTTTCCTTCCTTCCCTCCAATCTCCTTCTAGTGGCTACCACTGGCCAAAGCCAATGAGAAACCAGAGAGCAAGAGACCTCACTGATGGGTGTGAAAGAGCAAATGGAAGGGGCACAACTTAACGGCTAAGTACAAACCAAGACGCAAACACAGAAATATAGACCACGGTACATTCCGGAGGCTTTTATTTATATGAGATGGACAACAGAGTTCAATATGCCAAAAGGGGTTCAGAAGTTACTTAGAAGTGTAACTTTGTGTTTCAATATCACACACCTTAGTAAGCAGCCAGCTGTCCACATACTCAGGTGTTTGAAGTGACCCTGCCCCCCACCCCCCCACCGCCCCGTAGCCTGAGAAAAGATGTCACTTTAGAACAAGATGGGAGCATTTCGGGATATAACTAGGCTCTTTAGTACCTCTCTAGGGTTGCAGATCCAACAGAGATTTTGAGGGCTGTGTGCCCCCCACCCCAGTGATGCTGGCACTTCCTAGTAACCATGTGTGTCATAGATTGATTTCACTTTTCAGCAGTTACCAGGTCTCAGTTGTGATGAACCCAGCGGAGACTTTGTTTGTTCCTGTCTTACTTCTCAGTCACCCTGGGGCCTCGTTTCAAAAAGGGCTACCTGTGATCAATTGCACATTTCCATTCAATGGGCATTAATCCTAATGAACACCACTTATTCTGGCTTCTCCCTGGCAAGCAGTAGGAAAGCCCTACATGAAATGAAGAGTCAGATGTTTGGGCAACTTCCCACTCAGACACGCTACCTGAGAGTTCCACTGTACCTGAAATCACCAGTCCCCCGGCAAAGGGGTTAGAGGTGGCTACAGACTAACGGGATGGCCACAAGCACACTGAAAGGGGGAAAGGCTGGGAGAATGTGTCCCTGCTCTTTCCAGGTAGCAACGATGTCTGCCTGCACAAGGGAGCAGAGAGATTGTTTTCACTTTTCTTTTGTTGGTAAAACTCTTGTTCCATTCAACAGACAATAGGTGGCTTTGTAGCTTTGCAGCTTTGCCATTAGGTAAATTCCTGCAGCCAGAAGAAAAATTTTCCTTCAATTAATGGTTCCCTGAGCGAGGAAATGAGCTCATTTCTTTTTTTTTTTTTTTTAAAGATTTTATTTATTTATTTGACAGACAGAGATCGCAAGTAGGCAGGGAAGCAGGCAGAGAGAGAGGAGGAAGCAGGCTCCCTGCTGAGCAGAGAGACCGATGTGGGGCTCGATCCCACGACCCTGAGATCATGACCTGAGCCGAAGGCAGAGGCTTTAACCCACTGAGCCACCCAGGCGCCCCAATGAGCTCATTTCTTGATGCATAATGCCATCCGCCTTAGGTGCTCTAAGAGAGGCAAGGCTGCCTAATGGTTACGGGCTCCACTTCTAAACTCAGAACCAGTCCTGGGCTTAAATCCAAACTCTACCACTTTCCTTCCAGCTGTGCAATCTTAGGAGAGCCGCGTAACTTCTCTGGACCTCCGTTTTCTTGCCTCTAGTTTCTTATCTGTAAGAGGTAACTATGGCTCTTCCTCACTGATTGGTGAGAAGATTAAAAGAAATGACACAGATCAGCAAAGACTCGAAAAAGTTGAACATAAAATTACCGTATGAGTCAGACATTCTACTTCTACACAAAAGAATTAAAAACAAATGCTCAGATACTCACACATGAACGTTTATAGCGGCACCATTCACAATAATGAAGGGGTGGAGACAACCCAAAAGGCCATCAGTGGATCATATGGCGAATGAATAAACAAAATGTGGTGCATCCATACAATGGAATATCATTCAGCCATAAAAAGGAATGATGGACTGATGTGTATATGGTCACCCTTAATAACATTATACTGAGTACAAAAAGCCAGGCAGCAAAGGCTGTATATAGCATGATTCCATTTAGATGAAATATTTAGGATCGATAAATCGGATAGAGAAAAATCCAGGATGAATAGAAACAGAAAGCAGGCTAGTGGGGTCAAGAGAGGAGGAGAGAAGAGGGAGTGGTTATGGGTTTTCCTTTTAGGATGATGAAAACATCTTGGAACCAGAGAGAGGTGCTGGCTAGTACTTTGTGAATATACTAAATGCCACAGAATTTTACATTTCAAAATGACTAATTTTAAGTTATGTGAATTTCACCTCAATTTTTTTAAAAAGCTCAGCATAGTGTGAAGAACATAAAAAGTAGTAATAAATGGTCGCTGTTACGACACCCTGTATATAACTGAAATCACCTTCTAAGTTAAATTCAAAGATTCTCCATCACCTACAGGATCAAGACTCTTCCCTGGGAAGCCAAGCCCCTCTATGGCCTGTCCCCAAATCACATCTCTAACACTATCTCCCTGTATCTCCTGGTACAAATCATTTGGGGGAAAATGCAAACAAAATTCCCCACTCCACTTTGCAGCTTTCAAGGCCATCATGAACAACGGCAATGCTCCTGGTCTTTGTGAATTTCAGGTCATGGAAATGCACACGTTCTCCACAACAGTATTACCTGAACCTCTGCTAACACTGCTACCTCTGGCCTTCCTTCTCTCTCACCCCTCCCCACCCAGCAAGGTCCGTCTACCCTCAAGGCCCAGCTAATAAACAATATATCTCTTGGGACCACTCCAGCCTGCAAGGCCCCTTCTTCCTCCAGAATCCCTCTGCACGTCCATATGATATCACCCAGGTGATACTCACCCCACACAGCCTTGTAGTTTTTTCTATTCTTTATTTTCATACGCTGTCTACGAGAGACCCATTTTGGAACCTAAAGATACAGCCAGGGTGCCTGGGTGGCTCAGTGGGTTAAAGCCTCTGCCTTCGGCTCAGGTCATGATCTCAGGGTCCTGGGATCGAGCCCCGCATCGGGCTCTCTGCTCAGCAGGGAGCCTGCTGCCTCCTCTCTCTCTGTCTGCCTCTCTGCCTACTTGTGATCTCTGTCTGTCAAATGAATAAATAAATAAATCTTTAAAAAAATAAAAAAATAAAGATATACCCAGACTGGAAGTGAAGGGATGGAGAAGCATCTTTCATGCCACTGGGCCTCAAAAGAAGGCCGGGGTAGCGATTCTCAGATCAGATAAATTAGATTTTAAACTAAAGACTGTAGTCAGAGATACAGAAGGACACTACATCATTCTTAAAGGGTCTATCCACCAAGAAGATCTAACAATTGTAAATATTTAACCCCCCAATATGGTAGCAGCCAACTACATAAGACAACTGTTAATCAAGTTAAAGATTTTATTTATTCATTTATTTGAGACAGAGAGAGGGAGTAGGGGGAGGGGCAGAGGGTGAGGGAGAAGCAGACTCCCTGCTGAGCAGGGAGCCCCACAAGGGACTCCATCCTAATGATGAGGGAAGAGAAGGCAAGATGAGGACAAAGCAGAAGCGGACACCCCACAAGCCTCCCCATGGGATATATATGACATTTCTCATGCGCTCCTGGCTGCCCTAAAGCTAAGAAAAGAAAAAACAAATAGTTAACTTATAGAAATCACAATCCTGTAAGACTGAATCTCCCTCCATTTACAAAATGTCATAGCAATCTATAAGAACAAAGCATTTCTATCAATAACCTAGCTTCTAGAAGGAAATGCAGACACAATTAAGTGTCCTTATAACCTGCAGCCCACTGACAGGTCCTTGAAGCAGGCAGAGTGCAATGTCCTCCAGGAAGCTCCCAGTGATCTTACTGTGAGCGCCTTACTAGAAGGAAAAACCACCTTAACCCGACAATGGCAAGAGCTCCGGTATCCTGTGAGTCTATTTTAATATACAAAAATCCCTCTGAAACCTCCCTTTTCTTTACCTCCCCCAACTCCCAAGTATGGAATCAGCCACACCTCACAAACCTGGGGCAGCAGCTCTTTCTGCCCACAGGTCCTCCCCCCGCACTTTAATAAAACCACCATTTTGCACCAAAGATGTCTCAAGAATTCTTTCTTGGCCATCGGCTCCGGACCTCACCCCACTGAACCTCATCTATATCCCAAAACCCCATCACTAGGACCCTGAGATCGTGACCTACGCCGAAGGCAGATGCTTAACCCACTGAGCCACCCAGACGCCCTTTCCGCTCTCCATTTTTAAACAGGTTTACTTTTCTCTTCCAACTGTACTGAACGCCAGAAGGGGAAGATTCAAATGCCCCCAGAAGCCAAAGACCCAGGGATTAAGGTAAACTGGGGACGACTCTCTCTTCTGAAAGGCCCAGTGTCCCCAGGTCTACTGTTTTTCCAGGAAAGCCAGGATTCTGGACATGTACTTAGAGGATCTTCCAATGCTAGTAACCACCTCTCAAAAAAGCACATAGTTAGGGGACACATTTTGTTGAATGTATGGGCCGTCTTGGTCAGGCAAAAGTGACAGTCAGAAAAACCACGGTGCGGGGCCGCCTTGGCCCCACACAAGCTTGAATGAATTTCAAAGCGTCTGGAGGTCTCTGACTTTGGGTTCCAGGACAACCTTCTATCGGCAAAAGTGACTGGGGTCTGATCTTCCCATCAAAGGCCTAATACTCTGCTTTAATCCTCAGTCCAGAGAAAGAGATTTCAGACTGGGTCTTTGAAAAAAAGTGCAAAATCATGCTTAGGTTAAAGGTTGTGATGACTCACTTGGATCATTTCATCATGTATTTGGGCAATTACTTCGTAACGTGCTGTGATGGGCTTGGGAGGTACAACAAGGGACAAGACATACCATCCCTATCCTCAGGAGTCTACAAATGAGATATGGAAGAACACGGATAGAACACACACAAAAGAGGAAATACAAATAGTGAACAAATACGCAAAAAGATGTTCATCATTACCAGTGTTCAGGGACTTGCAAATTAAAATCACTTGGCATGGGCAAAAATTAAGAAGTTTGCTAATGTCATTGATGTGGGGAAATGGTTGTCTCAAAACTGCAGTGGGAGTATAATTTCGTACAGGAGCTTTCCAGGGCAACTTGCCAGGATCTATTAACATTTAAATGTGCATCCCCAGTGACTCAGCCGTTTCGCTTTTCACAGTCACCCTGGAGAAACACAGAGTCCACAGAGAGACATGTTCAAGGATGTTCACTGGAACACTGTTGGCAATAGCAAAAAACCTCAGATGTCCTAGATGTGCATCAGCAGGGGACCGTCAGAGCAAGCTGCTGTATCATGAAATGCTACCCAGTACATAAACTACGAAGCAAATCTGGACATCCCAATACGGAGGGGTCTCTAAGACATGGCGCTGAAGGAAACACACACACCTAACAATGCTACCCATTGCCTGTGAAGCTTTGGGTAAAGACACATACGAAAAGGTTTAGAAGGATCTGTACTAAGAAGAGTGATGGGTTCTCATATGGAAGAATTCCCTGGGGGCTGCTGACAATGGTCAAGACCATCGGACACATGTTTGTAATGTTTAATTTTTTTTAAATGTTCGTCAACTACCTGTGTGTTGAAAAAAACATTTACTTACTTACTTACTTACTTACTCTGGTTACTTACTCTGTCATAAGCCCAAAACTCTCATGGTTCCCCGAAACCATTATTTTTTTAAAAGATTGTATTTATCTGTCAGAGAGAGAGAGGAAGCGTGCACAAACAGGGGAAGTCGCAGGAAGAGGGAGAAGCAGACTCCCCGCCAAGCAAGGAACCCGATGCGGGACTTGATCCCAGGACTCTGGGATCACAACTCGAGCAGAAGGCAGACACCCAACCAACGGAGCGACCCAGACATCCCACCCCGCAATGAACATTATTTGTCCTTTTTGGTGGTGATTACAGTACAGTGCCTCTCTAACAATTTGCTACATAATAACCCTGAACTTCCCCAAGTTTTGGAATTTGTGTATGAGACCTGCCTTTCCCCATTTATAAATGTATTTTCCTTTCAGGAAAAAAAAAATGCTCCCATCAGACTCACATGCCCATTAGACTCACATGCCCAAACTTGGAAATGGAAGCAAGTCTGTCAAAGAAGCAAAGCCTGAGGCAGCCTTTCTAACAGGCACCAACCAGCCTCAGCTTCCCCTGTCTTCCGGAGGCTGCGGTGGCCAAGGCTCGCTCTCTCTCTGGTGTTCTGTGAGCCATACATCCCAGGGTTTGGACCTCAGGTAGCAGGAGTGGGGCTATGGGCAGTGTTATTCCTGGCTGTGTGGTCTCTAGACCTGTATCCCCAGCCGTCCTGGAGACGCTGCTGCCCAACACCATTTTGATATTTTATCTTCGGCTGAATTCATCATGATTGGTTTCTATTATTTGTTCTGAGGACCCCTACTGAGCCCCTGTTCTTGGGAAAGTTACCTAATTTCTTCTGTCTCTTCATTTATAAAAATGAGGATAATGACATCTATCTCGGAAGGCTGTAAGAAAATAAAATATAGGCCAGGGCACCTGGGTGGCTCAGTTGTTAAGCAACTGCTTGGGCTCAGGTCATGATCCCAGGGTCCTGGGATCGAGCCCCATATCAGGCTCCCTGCTCTGCGGGAAGCCTGCTTCTCCCTCTCCCACTCTTCCTGCTTGTGTTCTCTGTCCTGCTGCCTCTCTATCAAATAAATTTAAAAAATCTTTTAAAAATAGTATCTACACACACACACACACACACACACACACACATATATATGCCATATATTTAAAATATATATTGTATGGATGAAGTATATTTTTAAATGCATATCTATTAATATATCCCTGAACATATCTTATGCACTTATATGAATCTATGAATATTACAGATCTACATGTAAAATCTATACGAAGGTAAAAAATATGAAAATACCTGACTGTATACCTTTCTTCTCAGCTTAGGGGCAATGAGGTATGATGGGTTCTTAGAATTTATAGTAGCTAAATTGCAGTGGATTTTCACTCCTAACATCTCACAGGTAAATGGAAAGGCAAATGATGTACAGCTTTTCAAGGAGGCAGGAAAAAATAAATAAAAAGATGGCATTTGTAGACCTAAGCTTGAGTACAAATAATCACCCCAAATCTCCCCCAGCTCACTTATTTTGTGTATAATCTGCAGTGACCTTTTTGTTGAAGGCCAATTTTCTGATACCAAATAATTTCCAACCACAGGCCAGCTGGCTTGATGGCACTTACAGAACTCACCCATTCTAATATCAGTCACGATAAACATCATTAGGATTGAATATTTTCTGCAAAATGACTCTCAAGCCCTAGAGCGAAGTCCGCAGCCAAAACAGGTGACATCAAGATTAACAACTTCGTTGGGTGCCCACGCAGCATTCCCCTGTCAGCCCAGGTAATCAAGAGGCGGAGGATGTGATGGTTTGGAAGGGCCTCAGGGACCCTGGTGTGCGAATTAGTCTGAGCAACAGACGCTCTAGAGCCACAAATCCATGCTCCCATCCACTCACAGGTAGTACATAATCCCACAGCAGGTCCTCTAGCTCCTCCACCAGTTGAGGAAAAGTGAGGCTGGGAACGTCCCCAACTCTCTGCTTTGTGGGAGCCTTCAGAGTGATCGGTCGTGGCAAGCAGAGACAGAAACGGAACTGAGCTTAACATGAGTGTGTCTTTTCCTGCTTCTCTCTGGACGTCTGCAGAACAGACCCAGGACTTCCTTGCAAATTACCACTCTTTTCCCCTGAGGACATCAGGCGTCCCCCAGGACGTTCCTTCACACAGCCAAACAGCAGGAAAGGAGAGGCAGAGAGTACAAACCCCGAACTCAAGCCGAGGAAAGGCAGCAGCAAACCTCAGCCTGAATCCAAAGCCTTCCTCTGCGATGGTCTTAAAATAATGCTTGATCAAAAGGAACCACAGCTACTCTTCCTCCTTTCATTCAGGAGCTGCTGAGCACATTTAAAGATGAAGGGTTCCCTCAGTCCTGTCTCTTCTTCCTCCTCCTACATACCTTACCTCCCTCCCTCCTTCCTCCATTCATACCTTAGTCATTTCTTCAGGAAAAGAGTTATTAGATACACTATCCTCCTAGCCCAGGTTCCCCATTTCTTTGAGTATGTACCCCTGCTCTTTGCTGTGCGAAATTCCATGTGGTTTACATGGAGCTAAAATTACTATTCAGAGAACCACCCCCCACCCCCGTGCCAACACACATATACACACCTTACTGCCATTATAGGGGTGAACACTCAGAAGTGACCGGTTCCGGAGTGACCATACAGCCTAAGTAAGGCCAATCAGTTTTCTCTGATACATAAACACCAGGAGGTCTCTCTCTTGTTCTAAAACTATGAGCCATAAGAATAATGTAATGTTGGGGCGCCTGGGTGGCTCAGTGGGTTAAGCCTCTGCCTTCGGCTTAGGTCGTGATCTCAGGGTCCTGGGATCGAGCCCCGCGTCGGGCTCTCTGCTCGGCAGGGAGCCTGCTCCCTCCTCTCTCTCTGCCTGCCTCTCTGCCTACATGTGATCTCTGTCCGTCAAATAAATAAATAAAATCTTAGAAAAAAGAAGAAGAATGTAATCTTGAACTCCTGATTATTTCCCACAAAAATATGGAATAAGCTCTGCCTTAGGCGAGAATGACACGAACGTCCAAAAAGCGGAGAGATAAGGGGGGCAACAGGAACGGACATTGAGCCCCTCATGTTACCAAATGGGCCAGTTAAGGAATGCTGACCAATAAAACAGGAAAATTCAAATCAAGTAAGTCCATTTACTTGTAGGATGGGGCTTGGGATTAGAAATGGTGAAAGAGTAAAAGGCAAATTGACCCCATAGGCTAAAAACAAGGGCTTGGGCCAAATTGTGAATCTGGCGTTTGTTTGTGTGGTGCCTGCTGAGTGCCCCACCTAAGCTAGGGGCTTTCCAAAACCTTTTGTGTCAGGAGGTAGGAATTCCTTGTAACTCACACCAATTTATGGAACAAGTAAAGTGCCCCGCTAAGACTCTGATACAGGGAGGTACTTAAATGTCTTATTGAATGGCTGTGGTCTGATAAATTCAGGAGACAGGGCGACTATAATCTCCCTTGATCTTAACTCTCGGCTTCTATTAATTCAGCTTAGGCACAGAGCCTTTTCTTCGCCATGTCACCGAATCAGCTCTAATTGACTGTGGGCTGTTGTTAAGCTGGGGCTCTGCTATCTCATACCTCTGCAAATTACTCTTCAAGGTCCATTCTCGGCTGTAAATTTATTCCTATTCAAATTCATCTTCTGGCTTCAGCCCATCATCGTGGTCTGTCAACACGACGTGGAATTCTTACTCTGTCATCCAGTGTGTATACCCTTTGCCTCCAGCTTGAATCATTTGGAAATTTAACAGATTTGCCCACTACGACTGATTCTCAGCCATTGATAAATTCTAACACGGTAAGGAAAGGAGAGCCCTGCAATGTCCTGGCAGAGAAACTTCCCTTTTCCCCTCCGAAAACATAAAATTGGCATTAGTAGAAAATCTTCATATATGGTTAAACGTTTGATTGTAAATCAACCTGTTAACACATCCAACCCCTGTTTCACCCTGTTGACTACAGGACTTTTATAAAATATTATGCCAGCTGCCTTACTGGGCATCACACAATTCATGCCTCCAGGATATTATAACAGTACAATAATTTGATCATAAAGGGTTGGTTCAACATGACCAGTTCTTGGTGAACCCATTCTGCCTCCCAACAATCCCAGCTTTCTTTTTGACCGCCTCATGAGCTATCCATTTAGTAATTCCGTCTGACATTGCACCATTTACTAGTGTCAAACTCACCAGAGGGTGGCATCTACAACTTACCTCCTCCTTTGAAAACCTCAAAATCTGTCTATAGCCCGTCTTCAATCACCCCTCATTTTTCTACTCAACAAACAAACATTTAAAGAACACCAACCATGTCACTATGTAAGGCCTTTGGTATCTAGAAAAAAGTAAGCAAACCAGGTTGTTGTTCTTATGGAATTAGAATGAAGATTCCCAACAACTGTGTTTCAGTCAAGGAAGCATCACATGGGAGAATTAGTGGTGCGATTCACCAGGCTCGTCTTTGTGGGGAAGAAGAGATCTGAGTTACTGACTTTCACTGCATCGTCCTGGTATCTCCCTTGCCTTGCCCTCACCTGCCCTGCCCCATTCCTATCCACCAAGGAATTTCTCCCTCTTCTATGACAGTTTTAAGAAAAATAGTGAGACAATGGCCAGCAACTGTTGAATAGGAATGTTTATTGGGACAAATCTCAGAAGGGTTTTGCTCTCCACTTTGGAGAGAACTCTTTGCTATAGTTAGCCATAGGCATTCACATGAGTATACTACATGAGTGGTGGATTGTTAAAAAAAAAAAAAAAAAGTGTGCCCAGCACAGATCAAGAATACACTAGAAATTCATTCATTAGCCAAAACTTCACCTGCAGCCCAAGGAAGGACTCAGTATCTGTCTTCACCAGACCCAAAAACTCAAGCGTAGGACAGGACAGCTTACCCTTATGCTCCTAAAGCAATGCTTGGCACATGTCTCCTTTGCCATATAACTTTCTCGTTCCTCTTATTAAAGAGGTGGACTCTGTCTTCCTACCTCTTGATTCTGGGCTGAACTATGGCTTGCTTTGGCCAACAGAATGCAGCAGAGTTGTGGGTGCTAGTTCCAAGGACTCAGGTCTTACTGTTTCTGCTTATGCTTTTGTGCTTCCAGCATGACCATGAAAACATGCCTAGACCTGTGTGCAAGAGGGAGAAACCGATGAAGAAGACCCCTATCACCCTGTTGACTCTGCCTAAGTCAGAATACACCAGCCAAACCCCCCAGACCCCCAGACATGGGAGTGAGCCTAGCCAAGATCAGCAGAGCCATCCAGCCTACCCTGACCTGCCCCAAGACACATGGGCAATAAAAGCTTGTTTTTTGTTCTTGTTACACGAATTATTTCTGCTATACCCCATTCTTTTAGGCATAGTGCTCATGTAAGAAGGACAAACAGAGGGAGGATGTTTTTACACTTAGCTCATTAAGAAGTCTGCCATATATGTATGTGTATGAACACTTTGTGTTCGACACATGCTTCCTATGCCAAAGGGCTCTCAAGGAACAGATGTGGAGAAAGAAAAAAAAAATATGGCCATACAAGTGTCATACCTTGAGAAGGAGCAGATACCAGACAAAAGGGAAGGGAAAGGTTAAAAAGTAACCTCTCTATAGTCCATGTAGCAAGCAGCACATAGATTTTAAGCTTCCAAGTTCCAACAGACCTGCAAGTAGAATTTCACCAAGTCTTCAGACCTGAGCTCAAGTCCACGGGCCATGCACAGCTTCCGGCCTTCACACCCGCACTGAGCCCCCACTCCCTCTCCTCTATTCTACTTTTTTTCCATAGCGAGATCATTCTCCCTGACTTGTCTAAAGTCAGAATTCAACAACAATCAAGGAACTCTGCTTTCTCTCTCATCTGTTAAAATGTCCCCTAAGCAGTCCTTCCCTATTCATCCATTTTCCCCCCAAATGGCAGTAAAAAGCTTTTTCTAGTTGTCTTTAGTATGTTTCGGAAGTTTCGGCTCTTCTAGGCTTTAGAGGAAGTGAGACAGGAGCAGAGGCTCTTCAGTCAGACCAACTTGGGTTTGTGTCCCAGATCTGCCAAGTAGTAACCACGTGACCTTGGAGAAGTCCCCTAACCTCTCAGGACTTCAAGTTCCCTTTCTCTAAAGGGAAAAAATCATCGTTTCTAGGGTTCTTGTGAATACTGAGTGAGAAAATGTGACCAAACTGCTTAGCCGAGTTCCTGGTGCAGAGCAAGTACTCAACACCCAGATGCCAGCATGAAATTTTAAGTTCAGGTCTACTCTTTTGATTTGGGGAATGAGGTGTTTTTTTGTTTGTTTGTTTGTTTGTCACTTTTCTGCTGTTTATATGTTTTTTTATATCTAAATTTTTCAGAGAGCTCCACACACCAATAAAAGGTTACCTGTCAACATTCTCCTTTTAATCTTTGTTAGAATACTCTATACCGATCCCTAAGGCTCAACACGGCTTAAGACTGGACTTTTCCTCCATGAACAATGGAAAGCCATACCAACATTAATCTGCCATAACATAGCCATTAACATAATCAACTGAATTATGAATAATGAGGGAGAATCCTAGGATTACAGTTATCAATGCCTGTCTGCTTCCCTGACAGTCAGTGGCCGTCCACCCACCCCCTAGTCTACTCCCTGGGCTGTAAGCCACTAACAGGAAGTTCCACTCCCTTCTGGGCCACCCAGGTCTGCCAAATCTGTGCCCAAGGTACTCTACTCACACGTTCTACTTTCCTTCTAACCTGGTCCATGGTCTCCTAAATATCTCCCAGAATATGGGCTTCATTTCAAGCTCCCTTATGGTGCGTCAACCTTGGCCAGGCTACATTTATTCAATTAAACACCAGTCTAGATGTTGCTGCAAAGATATTCTGTACATATATTTAGCATCTGCAAACAGTCTGACTTTAAGTAAAAGGGGTTATCCTCAATGATCAGGGTAGACATCATCTGGTCAATTGAAAGGTCTTAAGAGCAAACCTGAAGTTTCTCAGAGGAAAAAGAAATCCCACCAATGGGCTACAGCATCAGCTGCTGCCCAAGAGAATACAGTCTGACAGGTTGCCTATAGATTTCAGATTTGCCAGCCACCTCTGTGCATATATGTGAAACTACTCACTTCTCGGGTTTGCGGAAGCTGTTGTTCGGATGGCCTTCAGCAATGGATGATGCATGTCCACTAGATATCCTGAGCCTGAAACAGCTGCCTCCATTGGTCCTTCCCTGGGCTTGGCTGCAAAGACAGATGATGTATCAGACCACTCAGGGTCCAGCAAAATTCTCAGAACCAAAGAACCTGAGGACACCTGGGATCCTGGAAGTCCCCAGAGAATACCTGGGGCTCTCTGCCAGCCCTGAGGGCCAGAGCTATCCATGAGCCTCCAGAACTAAGGTCTCCAATCTGTCAATCATAGGGATCACCTAAGGCACCTGCTAAAGTCACAAGCTTCCAGGAAATCTGGCCACACTGAATCAGAACCTCTGGAGAACAATGGGCAGGCTTATAAACCATCTGACGATTCTCAGAATTAGGCAATCTGGGGGACCAGGAAGGTTCAGTCTTGGCTCCCAAGCCATCCCCCTTTTCATGAATCCCACCCAGTCTCTTGAACTTGCGAAGCATTAGTGACTGCCTGGAATGAGTGACCATGCTTTGCTGAGCTCAGGCAGGCCAGCGTCCTGGAGGCCTAAGCTGCTGGAGAAAGGTTCCCAGAGTTTTAAAGTGATTTAAAGACCACCTGAGGGGCGTCTGGGTGGCTCAGTGGGTTAAGCCACTGCCTTCAGCTCAGGTCATGATCTCAGGTCCTGGGATCAAGTCCCGCATCGGGCTCTTTGCTCAGCAGGAAGTCTGCTTCTCTCTCTCTCTGCCTGCCTCTCTGCCTACTTGTGATCTTTCTCTGTCAAATAAATAAATAAAAATCTTTAAAAAAAAAAAAAAGACCACCTGAATTAGAAATGATGGGAAGGGTATGTATATAACCTATCAAGAAGTGCATAGCTCCAAGCCACAAACCAGAAACAGAATTCCTAGAAATAGGGTTCAAGAACCTACATTTTAGGGACGCTTCCCCCATCCCCCACCCAAAGACTCCTTTGTCCGCTGACATTTAAGAACTCCTTTCTGGCTGGTGACTGATGGCGGGGCCATGAAGATAAGTTTTGGGGGCCCTGGACATTTAAACACTTCCCTGAAGATTGGGGACTGCATGGAAGAGTCTTCTTATCAAGCCCAGGTACAGAGAGACCATCATCCTGATCCCAGGTCCCAGTCAGAGCTCTTGAGGAAAGCCCTCTGTCTAAAGCCTGCCAGGTGGACATCAGAGCAGCTGTCGGTGATGCCTGTGTCTGTGCGTGCCTTGGGGAAGCTAGAACTGACCTGGGGTAGGGCCAAGGGCTGGAATGAAGATGCTGCCCGCGACAGTGGGCCCCCGTGGCCGGGAGGAGGCAGGCTGCGGACTGCTCTTGAACTACTGCATCTCTCTTCTCTCTTTTGTGAAATGGGCTGAGTCAAAGCCTAACACTCACTACCCAGTTCTCCTGCGGGTTGTGCTTGATGGAAACAACCACTGAACACCGCCTCTTTTATCCTAGACAAAGGCCATGGGCTCCTGACAGGTTCTCCTGATCCCTTCCTTATCTCCTCTAATCCATTCCCCACAGTGGACACAAAATTCTCTCTCTAAAAAGGTATATCTGAGCATGTCGCTTCCCTGCCTGGAACTGTTAATAATTTCTTCATTGTTCTAAGGATAAAATTCAAAACACTTAGTCCCTAAGAACTGTTGCCATGGGGCCCACATTTATTTGACAGGCTTGTCCTCTCCCGCCCTCTGCCTCCATCACTCTGCTCCACCCAGAGTCCTTCTCCCAGTCTCTCAAAAGGGGTGGGCTCTTTCTCTCCTCAGGACCTTTGCACATGTTGTTCTGTCTGCAGTGCCCTATCCCTGGGTAAACTCTAACTCATCCTAGAAGCTCCGTTTAACTATCAGTCCCCTGGCCACTCTCCCTCTTCACACTAGCTCAGGCCTCATCAGCCTCCCACTTTGGTCCCTTGGTAGCACTTATCAAAAGTATTAGAGAATCGATTCCATTTACTACAGCACCAAGAACCATAAGATACCTGGGAATAAACCTAACCAAAGGGGTAAAGAATCTGTACTAAAGGAACTACAGAACACTCATGAAAGAAATTGAGGAAGACACAAAAAGATGGAAGACCATTCCATGCTCTTGGATCAGAAGAATAAACATTGTTGGGATGCCTGGGTGGCTCAGTTGGTTAAGCGGCTGCCTTCAGCTCGGGTCATGATTCCAGCGTCCTGGGATCGAGTCCCACATCGGGCTCCTTGCTCAGCAGGAAGCCTGCTTCTCCCTCTGCTCCTCTGTCTGCCTGTGCACTCGCGCTCTCTCTCTCTCTCTCTCTCTGGTAAATAAATAAACAAAATCTTAAAAAAAAAAAAAAACATTGTTAAAATGTCTATACTGCCTAGAGCAATCTATACTTTCAATGCCATTCCGATCAAAATTCCACCAGTATTTTTCAAAGAGCTGGAGCAAATAATCCTAAAATTTGTATGGAATCAGAAGAGACCCCAAATTGCTAAGGAAATGTTGAAAAAGAAAAACAAAACTGGTGGCATCATGTTGCCTGATTTCAAGGTTTACTACAAAGCTGTGATCACCAAGTCAGCATGGTACTGGCACAAAAACAGACATATAGACGAGTGGAACAGAGTAGAGAGCCCATATATGGACCCTCAACTCTATGGTCAAATAATCTTCAACCAAGCAGGAAAAAATATACAGTGGAAAAAAGACAGTCTCTTCAATAAATGGTGCTGGGAAAATTGGACAGCTATAGGTAGAAGAATAAAACTTGACCATTCTGTTACACCATACACATAGATAAACTCAAAATGGATAAAAGACCTCAACGTGGGACAGGAATCCATCGGAATCCTAGAGGAGAACATAGGCAGTAACCTCTTTGATATCAGCCACAGCAACTTCTTTCAAGATACGTCTCCAAAGGCAAAGGAAACAAAAGCAAAAATGAACTTTTGGGACTTCATCAAGATCAAAAGCTTCTGCGAAACAGTCAACAAAACAAAGAGGCAACCCACGGAATGGGAGAAGATATTTGCAAATGACAGTACAGACAAAAGGCTGATATCCAGGATCTATAAAGAACTTCTCAAACTCAACACACACAAAACAGATAATCATGTCAAAAATTGGGCAGAAGACATGAACAGACACTTCTCCAAAGAAGACATACAAATGGCTATCATACACATGAAAAAATGTTCATCATCACTAGCCTTCAGGGAGATTCAAATTAAAACCACATTGAGATACCACCTTACACCAGTTAGAATGGCCAAAATTAGCAACACACAACGTGTGTTGGAAAGGATGTGGAGAAAGGGGAACCCTCTCACACTATTGGTGGGAATGCAAGTTGGTGTAGCCAATTCGGAGAATAGTGTGGAGATTCCTTAAGAAAGTAAAAATAGAGCTTCCCTATGACCCTACAATTGCACTACTGGGTATTTATCCCAAAGATACAGATGTAGTGAAAAGAAGGGCCATCTGTACCCCAATGTTCATAGCAGCAATGGCCACGATCACCAAACTGTGGAAAGAACCAAGATGCCCTTCAATGGATGAATGGATAAGGAAGATGTGGTCCATATACACTATGGAGTATTATGCCTCCATCAGAAAGGATGAATACCCAACTTTTGTATCAACATGGACGGGACTGGAAGATATTATGCTGAGTGAAATAAGTCAAGCAGAGAGAGTCAATTATCATATGGTTTCACTTATTTGTGGAGCATAACAAATAACATGGAGGACATGGAGAGATGGAGAGGAGAAGGGAGTTGAGGGAAATTGGAGGGGGAGATGAACCATGAGAGACTAGGGACTCTGAAAAACAATCTGAGGGTTTTGAAGGGGTGGGGGGTGGGAGACTGGGGGAGCCTGGTGGTGGGTGTTATGGAGGGCATGTATTGCATGGAGCACTGGGTGTGGTGCATAAACAATGAATTCTGGTACACTGAAAATAAATAAAAAAGAAATAAAAAATAAAAACGTTGCAACAACAACAACAAAAAGAGTATGGTAAAACAATTATTTGCTCACTATCTGTCTCCCTCAACAGGCCCTGAGCAGCATCACAAGCACAAAAGCCAGAGGTGTCTTGTTCCCCATTGTATCTCCAGTGCCTAGCATGCGGACTAGCACATAGTAAGCATTCAATAAATATTTTTAACAAGGGAAGAAAATAGTATCAATTAGTTAATTAAAAGTTTTAAAAAGACCCTCTTCCCCACTCTGAATATTTTAGGGATGGCTATGTAGCTCAACCTCTAGAGTATCATGTCCTAATTCAAGCAAACTTCTTGAACTGCCTTTGAACAGTCCACATGTTCAAAAGGCAATATTTGCCAAATGCATGTGATGTGTATGGTTTTAGTTTTGGTTTTGGTTTTTATTTTTTTATTTTTATTTTTTTGCTTGACAAAGGGATTCTTCACTTTACAAAAAAAAAAAAAAAGGCATCTTTAAATACTGCATTCCCTCTGGTGCCCATAAGCCATATTAAGAACTCATTAATTATCTGCAAAGGAGTCTAGAACTAAGAGGCAAGTCATAAGGATGGCTGCCAGGGGAAGAAATGATGATAAATCAGCACTTAGATGAAAGTGTAAATCAGGGGGTAAGTAGGACCCGATTTATAGAAGCATGATTTGTACAAAGCTTATCAGAAACTTTATTATCACAAAACACACATGGAGGAGGTAGAAACACTGTTGACTTGGAACTAGACTTCTGCCTTTGAAAGGCATCCTTTTCCCCTCCTTGGTCTTCTCTGTATAACTCCTGAAAGTGTCTTTGAGCTGTTGTGCGTGGGACTGGAGCACAGTCTGGTCCCTGCCAATGCGGTTCACCTGCTCTCCCGTCAAGCTCTCAGTCCCCTCAGGGCTGCAGATGTCCTTCCCTATCATGACTGTAACAGACTTTAGAAAGTGCCATTCTACTTCCAGCCAATTTGGAAGAAAAGAGGTAGCTTTACAGGCATGTCACTGGGAAGGTGGGGGTACCCTATCGGGAGAGAACATTTATTGTGTGGTTAGTGGATGTCAGCACTTATATTCATGCTTTGATATGCCCTTTATCAAAACCTAGAAATATAGGGTACCTGGGTGGCTCAGTGGGTTAAAGCCTCTGCCTTTGGCTCAGGTCATGATTCCAAGGTCCTGGGAGCTTGCTTCCCCCTCTCTCTCTGCCTGCCTCTCTGCCTACTTGTGATCTCTGTCTGTCAAAAAACCAAAATCTTTAAAAAATTAAAAAAAAAAAAAAACCTAGAAACAAACAAAGACTACTCAGATGATAAGCAAGCAGAGCTTGCTATAGCTGGGGAATCCATCAGCATCACTTGCATTTGGCAGAGACTCAGAGGCCGGCAGGGGAGCAGAAAAGCTTTGTAGTGAAAACTGGGAAGACCCTGAACTATGCTCTGATTAGAGGCTGTTGACCTGGAAAAGCTATGGGTGTGCTAATGAAGCAGGCCATCCCCTGCCATTGGTTAGGACAGCAGATTTGACTTTCTATATTTGGTCCTAAATTGGACACAGAGGCAAAATTAGGGAGTCATTGATCAAGTCCTAGCTATTTGGGGCCAGGTGCTACAGAGGTTGTAATCGGGTTCTATTTGTATATGTAGTCTGGCCGTTATCATTGTCCATTTGTATATTCTGCCTCTCACTAGAATAGCACTGCCTCTTCACATCATAGGATCTCACCAGGACTTTCTACAAGGAAATGTACTGGTTCTCTCCCAGGCAACCACCAGAGCTGCGTTTCTGTCCATGAACATTTCCAGGTGCCTCAAGGAGGCAGCTGGCCCTGGGGTTCCCTGCTTTTCAGGGCTAGGGTCTGTACCCACTAGGGTTGTTGTGAAAGAGAAACATCTTTCCCTCTCTGCCATTTGGCCACCTTCTCAAGGCTCTCATAGCCCTTGGCCTTTCCCTCCATTGAGCAAGGCTCACAGTCCTCGGAGGACGATGCATCCATCCCCCCTCTCAACTCTGACATCCTCAGGGCCTTGAACACAGGGCCAGGTCTAAGTTATCACCTACAGAAAGCGTACGACAAATGTCTCATGAATAAGTCAATGAATGCGTTGGTTTCACTGCCAGCCGCTCGTGACAAGGAAAGAAAAAGAAAATAATGAAAAGAACAAACAGGTCAATTACAAAAGCTCAGGAAATCTTGGAATATTATGCAGGAGTGTCCCTCGTCTTCATGACACATGAACGGGCCCAATATTGGCTTTTCTCTTTTCTTGTCCCTTCTCTGCCTCTCATTCTTAACTGGTTCCAGGTAAGATTTCTTCTCTTTTCCTCTTCATTTTTGCCCCAGATTTGGGGGAATCTTACATTTTCTTGCATCCCCATATATGCCTATCGCAATACAGGAGATGTGGTGAGATCTCAAAAATGCATCCATAATGTGATTTCAAAATGGCTGGTAGTGGAAGGGAAGGGTATTTTGAACAACTATGGTCTAATTTGGCAATGGACAAGTTCAAACAGACAAGACAAATCCATTAAGGAAAACCCCACCTTGGCCCCTCTAGGCCTCGGAAAACATATTGTTCCCCATATGATACAAAATAACAACTAAAATGAAAACTCAAACGTAATCACTGTGTGATGGGGGAGGCAATGTGTGTGTCAGGGCACGGCTCCCCTGAGGATTTCGTTAGGGACATGATGAGACACTGTTAAGTAAAATTCTGTTTACCCATGTCACAGAGTCTATGTCTTTATAGTCAAGATTATCTAATTAAGTCAGGTAAGAGTCCCTGCCTTGGCCCATCCCAGCGAAATAATTAAAGGAAAATCAAAGCTTTGGGCCCAAAAATTTGTCAGCACTCCAACAACGTTTATCCATTTGTAAATATAGCAACAGCCAGCACCTCTCTCGTAACAAAACGGAGAAGAGATGTCATTTCCCCACTCCCCTAGCCATTCTGTTAACTGCAGTGGTGTCTGTCTACTGTGCAATGATAATCACGACCCTGAGGCCTTACAAGATTGGCAAATGCCTTCTGAAGCATCAAACAGAGATTAAATTGTCTTGCCTGTAGTTGTAGTGTTAATTTAAATTACAATTCTTTGAAAACTGGCATTGGATTACCAGTTCTCAAAGGATGTGAAATTTTATCTAAGGGAGACGTTTTATGAACCAGAATGTGCGATTAACATGAACATCCTTTTTCTGGGTCTTTCTAGATGCCCAAGACTCTCTCCTCTTTTTTTTTTTTTAAACAATTTATTTAATATAAAAACTACCATTTACTTTGCAATGGAACATTACTGTTTTCAAGCATTTCCACATATTTTCTCATCTGATACCAATGTATTGGAAATGCAAATGAGGTAGGATGTAGCCATGATGTCAGCACCCCACCTTCCACTCTTACACACAGACTACAGCTGGTTTTGGAAAACTTCCCTCAAGCCACTGGGGACCACTCTGCCCAGATGTGTAGAGAACTGCAAGTGTCTGGGAATTCAAATTCCCGCTTCCCATCCCAGTCCTTAGCCAGTCACTGAGGTGCGCGAATACGAAATGCCCAGCCCCCTTGTCTCAGAGAGGACTAGGACGCTTAACCCATACTCCAGAGTCTCCTTGCAGAATCAGACTAGGGCTTCCCTCTGCAAGACTTTGCCTGTGATCATACCCCTGCTCTGCTTCCTCCCCTGCCTTCACTGCCCACCATCCTCCTCCCAGGCAGGAGCATGTCCTTAATAAGTCACTAAAATCTACATGTCAGAGGCTATTCCTAGAGAGTCTGATCTAAAACTCAGGGGTAATTGTCAATCGTGTAAAAATGGACTCAGAGCATTGAGTGACTTGCTCAAGGTCACATAAGCCAAGCCCAGAATCCGGGTCCTTACCTTAATCAGCCATTTTGGCTGATATTTGCTAAGCACCTACCACGATGCTCCGGCAAGGAACAGTAAGACAGATACACCACCGTGCCTTCCTCCCCTCAAGTGCACAGGCTGGTAGGAAAAACACCAAGAGCCAACATGGTGATTTCAGGGGTCAGCGCTTTCCAACGGAAAGGATCTTGGAATAAACATATATTCTTTACATGCTTTTAGGTTGATTCTGTCAGAACTCCACTTAAAGGCAACGAAGAGAGGAAAGGCTTTTAGAAAGCACGACACAGCAGGTGAGCTGTCTGGAGTCTAACCAGTTACTTTCCCTGCCCATCGGGGTCCCAAGTCCAAGCAACTTCTAGGGAAAGAAATGGATGGAGATGGGTAAGGGAGTGGGAGGGGACTTAATGGGACCCACAATGAGAACCAGAGAGGAAGGAAAGGGCTCGGCCGGGAACAGTCTCACGCTGGGGCAGGGCATTCCTGCACTTGGACTACCATCACTTCCAATGCACCCCAGAGAAAACGCCCTGGGCCCTTCAGACGCTAGCCTCCTGGGGAAAATGGGAGGCCAACCTCCTCATGTCACCCATACAACACCCAGCCATGACCCTGAGGCATCACCAGGAGCTGGTGGCCCAGGGTCTGAACCTGTGTTCCTGAGCCTGGCTCGGTTCTGGTGAGACTCTGAGAGGTGAAGCTACTCACCCACGTCCATACAACCCAGTAAGAAGCAAAGCAAAGATCTGAGATGGGCATGCCTCACTCCAAAGCCCACGCTAGAAGAATAACTAATGAGAAAAAGGCAAAGAGAACAATGTTGTCATGAGCGATCAGCTCTCCCAGCAGAATAAACCACGCTGATAAGTTAGGCTGAGTGGATGCCTAACATAAAGGGAAATGAAATTCTTGCTCAAAAATGAAAAAGCAGAATTAAGTCTTACATCACAAAGAAATAGCATGGAAAGAAGAGGAAAGCCTAAAAATGAGATGAAGCATAAAACAACATAAATGTTCTAGAACTCTAAAGATGTGTCTGCTAGGGAGGAAAAGCTAATGACAGCAGAGCTGGGAGTCAATTGTGTGTGTCTCCCTTTATCTCCATGACTTCATCACAATCCCTCCATAGCTCCTGCTATAAGAAAATACAAGGTAGACCTTGAAAAGGCAAGACAAGGGTTAAGTAGTAGCTTCCTAGTGCACACCAAATCACCGCTTGGATCAGGCTTTTCCTAAGAACTACAGAAGCAAAAATAGATGAACAACTATTTTTTCCCTATATACAAACAAGGGAAAACAGGAGACCGCTAGGAATTGTGGTGAAGCCAATGTAATCTTGTCCAGCAGAGGCCATGTTTGACTAACCAGGCTTGAGGTTAACTCCTAGAAGGACACATGGCAAAGAAGAGCAAGCTGTCCTGAACGTGTCCTACTCCCTAGAAATCTCCATCCTCAGATCCAGGCAGGGATAACTGGAATTCTTACATGGCTCCCTTCTGGGACTTGAAGATCCGTTTAAAATGCAAAGAGAAACCTGGGAGGGAACTAAAGCTCCGTTAACTTGAAGCGGGGCCGTTGAAACCTTTCCTGTGTACACGTTTCCTCACTGATGTGACCTTGGGCATTTCTTGCATATAAGAAGTATGGTTATGGCGGAGCGCTCTACTGTAGGATTCCTCATGAAAACGCCAGGGATACATGAAGCACCTGGCACATAGATGCTTAATAGCACTAACTTCTCTCTCCCGGAATAGAAAAAGAAAAGTGAGAAGCAAATGAAAATACTAAAAGCTTTAAGGAGGGCACATATTGTATGGAGCACTGGGTGTGGTGCATAAACAATGAATCTTGGAACACTGAAAAAATTTAAAAAAAAAACAAAAACACTAAAAGCTTTGTAAAACAAATCATATATATATATATATACTCCTGGGATTTCAACGTTTTGGCAATAATTTTCTTAGGGATTGAGACTTTTAAAATTCTCCACTGATCACTGTTATTCAGACTAATGTTTTCATGATAATACATGTAACTCTCAGGGAATGTGCAGATGAAGTCAAGTTCCAAAGAGAAGCTGAGAACTGACCTCACTCAGAGCCCAGAGCCTGGCGAGACGCTTAAAGCACAAGGAAGTAGGAACGAGCGCCCTCCTACTCCTATTGACAATAGATCTTATATGAGTCCAATCAGAATCCTCTGGGGACTTGTTAAAAAATACATTGCTGATCCCCAACTTGGGCTTTCTGATTCAATCTGGCATAGAACCCAAGAATTTGCTTTTCTCATAAGTTCCCAGGTGTCGAGAATAGCGCTGGTCCAGAGACCATACTCTGAGAACCAACGTCCTACACCTTCATTTGCCTTTTGAGAGATTCTCAGTCGAGAGCTAACTATGACCTTGGGTGATGGATTCGCGTCTTGGTGTCCCTCCACTTGAGAAGAGGCATTTGCTAGATGACCCTTCAGAGCCCTTCCTGCTCTGACATTCTGTGACTTTGCCAAGTCTAACCAGTTCAGTGCATTTACTGCCTAGCTTTGGGCTGGGAATGGGGGGAGACCAGGCATGCAGAAGCGACTGGAGAAGAAGACAAGGAGACTCTCCAGGATACAGAAGAGCAAATATTGCATTTATTTTCCCACTGCCCTAATTTTCTAATTTTCTTCCATACTCTAACATACTCTCCTGGACACGTGGGTGGCTCAGTCATTAAACCTCTGCCCTCAGCTCGGGTCATGGTCCCAGGGTCCTGGGATCAAACCCCAGCATCAGCCTCCCTGCTCGGCCGGAAGCCTGCTTCTCCCTCTCCCACTCCCCCTGCTTGTGTTCCCTCTCTCACTGTTCTCTCTCTGTGTCTGGCAAATAAATAAAATCTTTTTTTAAAATAAAATAAAGTATTCTTCTGATTTCAGTTGTTTGCCCTGGACTCATAATCTTGAGAGATATTTAAAAAGAAAGGGAAAAAAAAGGAAAGGCAGGAAGAAAAGAGGAGGGGAGAGAGGGAGGGAGGGAAGAATGGAAGGAGAGATGGAGGGAAAGAGACAGAAAGAAAGAACGAGAGAGAGGAAGGAAAGGAGGGGAGGAGGGGAGGGGAAAGGGGAAGGAAGGAGAATGAGCCAGCTGTTTGGCCAGGTAAGTTTTCCTGAAAGTCCTCCCCCAAGGATGCTCAGCCCCTCCACTTCTGTGACTCAACAGTGACACCTGGTGGCCATCAAGGTGAGTCCCAGATCTCGGTAACACCCACACATGCTCCTGAAGACTAGGGTACGTGAAGAGGGTGCCTAAATTCGCATAAATAAGCCCATTTCTCAATCATCTATAGCTTACCCATACTACCTGTGAGGAAATTATACTCTTGGTTGAATGTCAAAAATATTAAAGCCTCTGACTCCTATTCTAAATCTCTATTCACTGAACCATTCGGAAGGATCCAATCCTTAGGAGGCTGATAGCCCCACTGTGGCTGATGCATCTTAACTAACATTCCTATTTAAACCATTTGGTTAAAGGAACGCATCAAAGCATTTGGCAGGAAAAAAAAATACAGCCTAACTTTGCTTCCAACGATTTGATCTAAGCAAATAAATAAGTTATTTTCATTTCCAGTTTAACATAACAAGAATATTTTTACATGATAATTTGCTTTTAAAAATTCTAGCTGTGAAGTTTAATAACAGCACATGAAGCTGCCTGTCATTTCATATTTATGTTCCAATCCCAGTTTTCACAGTTCCCATGGGCTCTGGACCTCTCGGCTAGAGATATTCCGGGCCATGTTTTCATAATAACAGGTAGAAAACGGAGCCCAAGAGCCCAGAGAAAATAAAGTAGCTATAACAGGGCTTTGGATGTGGGACTGGCTCACCTTTCCCCCCTTCTTGCTACAGGCCAAGTTTGCAATTTAGAGAAACAGTCCGCGAAACCCACCATTCCAGTCTCCAATCTTAATATATGGTCCTAGGTGCCCTCTTGAAGCAAGCGGTGTCAGGAAATCCCCTTCTCTCCCGAGGACTGGTTAGTAGTAATAACAGTTGGTATTAGTTGAGTGCTTACTCCATGCTGGGCCCTGTGCCCAGAAAACTACATGCAAATGACCAAGTCTCCACAGCATCCCTGGGCAGGTGGGGCAACACATACCCCATCTCGCCACCGAGGAACGGTAGCTCAGGCAGGTGAGGGAGGGCCTTCGCCCAAGATCTCATGCTAGCAGGTGCTAGGGCCTGAGTCCAGGCGGTCTGATTCCACGCCAGGAATCAGGTCAGCTTGAGCACCACCCACCTCCACCTACTCGAACCCTTCAAAGCACAGCTTCAATGTTTCCTCCTCCTGCCCTGCTTTTCCCAGCACTGCCACACCAACCGCAGCCCCTTCCGAATGACAGCAATGCCTCTTGCCACTGAACTGTCACCTTGCCTTATGACTACCCCTCCATGGACTATCCTTGCTTTGAGTGGCATGAATGTAAGCATCTTAAAGGCAGGACTGTATCTAATTTGTATCTGTCGTAGCCCCACCACCCGGCACCGAACACTGCAAGCCGTCAGCAGCCAGCACGCTTCTGCTGAATGAACAAATGAAAAAATGGACCTTGAGAAACGCCCTGCCGCTCTGTGAGAAACCTCTTGGCTTGGGGGAGGGGCTAATCCCACTGTAGGGAGAGGATGCCGAGGTAGAGCACAGAGAGAACACCTAAAGGATCCCCAGGACAGGGGCTCTGCATCCAGGGGTGTCGCTAAAGCTGGTGCATTGTTACCACTGAATGTGACAGCTGGAAGTGGGAGCTGAAACAGAGAGGGCCTCTGCACACCTCCCCTTCGGTGCCCCTGCTGTGGGATGCTGAGGTGAGGCATGGCGCCCCCACGTTCCACTAGGACAGAATCTACTGACCCCCCATTGTCTGTCCCTCGCTAGACTATGAGTTCCCAGAGCACACGCTGCTGACTTGCCTGCCCGCTACACTGCAGACATCTTGCACAATGCCTGACTAGAAGGGGCTCAGGAAAGACTCTTAAATCATTTACACATTAGTTCGGCAGCAACTACAAAGCAGTGATAAGGAAGAATTTTGTGGCAAATGCAGAGCATTAGGCAGAGTTCCTCATTCTTTTACTGAAAGGGCGATGTATGTGTGTTCATATTTTGTAGATGCTAATTGTTGACAACATGATTCGGAGGCTCACCAAATTGGAACTGACACCATCAACCTGCTCGATCTATTTACAATCTTTCATCATCAATGCAAAGGGCTTTGTTAACTGAGCCGAGCCAGCTTCCCCTGTGAGGCCAGCATCTTGTTTCCTGTTAGTGATGAGCATTACAAGTAAATAGATTGGCTTAGCATGTTAAATTGCATCCAACAGCCCAGCAAAAATCATGAGCTAATGCAGGAAAATAAAAGTAAGGTGAGGGCGGACTTAAGTCAAAGCGCGTTTACTGAGCAGAAGTTTTACTAACTAGTTTCTCTGCCACCAGCTTTGCTGCACCCCACCCTTCACATAGTCCTTTAGAACGGTGGTCCTTCTAAAATTCTAAGCAGCTCATTGTCTCCCTGTTTCGAGTTCTTTAATAGTGTCTACATCCTCCCCTCACCATGTCATCCTGAGAGCCGGGCCTGGCCTACTTCTCTTGCCCAAAACTGCTCCCTTTTCCTCACTCCACAGTGTGACCCTCCCCCACACACCAACTACACTCCAAGAGTGTCACAGTACCCATGAATGACCATAGAATCTCTTCCAACAGGACCTTTGCACATGCTGGCACCCTCTTCCCCTCTTTCTGGAATTTTCTCTGCCCTTTCATCTGTATAATTCCATCAAGATTCAGCTCAACTGCTTTACTACATTCAGAGAGCCTTCCCGGATATAGTAGGTGGAAAGATGGTCCCCCCCAAAGGATACATTCACATTTTAAATTCCCCGAAACTGTAAATGTGGCCTTATTTGGAAAAACGGTCTTGAAGATGTAATTAAGTTAAAGATCTTGAGATGACATCTTTCTGGATTTTCTGAATGGGCCCTAAATCCAATGACAAGTGTCCTTAAAGACAGACAGAAGAGAGACACAGGAGGAGGGAAAGGGTCCATATGAAGACAGAGGTAGAGATTGGAGTGATACAACCATAAGCCAAGAAATGCTTAGAGCCACCAGAAGCTGGAAGGGGCAAGGAAAGATCCTCCCCTAGAGCTGTCAGAGGGAGTACAGTCCTGCTTGCACCTTGTTTTCAGACTTCTGGCCTCCAGAATTGTGAGAATGAATTCTGTTGCTCGAAGCCCTAGATTGTGGAAATTGATTGCCGCAGCCCCAAGAAGCTAATACAACTGACCTCCCTTCAGGTGCTCCCTACTCTGCATTACCCCCAGTCCTGGGCACACTCCTATCTTTTCCTTTTTCATGTGGTTTTACAATTGCTAAATGACTTTGTTGCCTTCCATAGTGGCCCCTAAGCCCCCCGAAAGTAGGGATGTTATCTTCTATGACTTTCCGCCAGGTTCCAGCATCTCCTGGAAGGGAACACTGGGCTATTAGCAGGGCAAAAGGACAGAAGGTCAGACTTGCTCTTTACGATCCTTAAATCTCCCACCAATGTCTTCTGAGGCCAAGCCTATCAGTTCCTCTCATGCCCCCTTGCTCAAAGTTTCTCTTGGCCCTCAACTAATCCTTCCGTCTCTTCGTCAGCAAAGCCATCACCACTCACTTAGCTGGCTACCTGAATCACAAGTGTCTCCCTTCTTTTGTCAAAGGGCGGCAAGCCCTTAAAATTATTCATAAATAATTTCCATGGGTTTCAAGCCTGAATTCACTGTTTCAGGCTTGAGTGCATCTGTCGCCTGTGGGCCCACCTTCACTGAGTAGAACGGTGGACCAACTACGGCATTTAAATAATCTTTCTCTTTTTCTTTGCACACCATTAGAAAGGCATACACAATAGCCCCAGATGAAATGTTAAATGAGCAAATGGAAGGATGATAAATTCACATTTATCCCAATTCCTGGCTTGGTCCCATGAAGGAAATGTAAGTAAAAAATGTTTAGGAATTGATGGCAAAGAGTTTATAGTCTAGGTGAACCTAACAGTAACTGCCAACATTTGTTGCCTCCCCCCCCCCACCACAATCTTTTTGTTTGTTTGTTTGTTTTGCTTTATATTGTTTTGTTTCCTCACTAAAATACAATTATCTCAATATGTGCCAGGAATTTTTCAAAGGAAACTAGGTTTGACTTTACTTTGTTTTTTTAAATAAACATGGATCCATGATAGACCATGCGGTCCCTGTTTACAAGCGAGCTGGCAGGTGGCGGTAACAATAAGATAAGTCAAAGAAACAACCAGGACAGTGCTGATGGGAATATAAAATGGGGCAACCACTGTGGGAAACAGTGTAGCAAGTCCTCAAAATATGAAACAGAGTTACAATATGGCCCCGCAGTTCCACTCCTAGGTACCTACCAAAGGAGCTAGAAACAGAGGTTCAAAAAGTATAACCCAAATCAGCTGAGGAATGGATAAACAGCGTGTGATAAATCCATAAAGGGAATAATATTCAGCAATAAGGAGGAATGAAGGATGGACACTTGCTACAACACGGACGACGCTTAAAAACATCGTGCTCACTGAAGCAGCCAGTCACACAGTCCACATGCACTGATTCCATTTACGCGAAATCTCCAAGAAAGGCAAATGGACTGAGTCAGAAAGTAGGCTAATGGATGCCATGCACAGGGGTGGGGGGTGGGTGTGGGGACGTGGGATGTCAGTCAGTTTGGGTCACTACAACAAAAATACCGCAGACTGGGTGGCATAAACAACAGACATTGGTCTCTCACAGTTTAGAGGCTGGAGGTCCAAGATCAGGGTGCCAGCAGGGTTGAGCTCTTAGTGAAGACCCTCTTCCTCGTTATGTCCTCACAGGACCTTCCTCAAGGTCTCTTCTCGGCATGAATCTCAGATTGCCAATATCCCTCTTAAAACTTACAGTCCATAACCACACGTAACCCTCTGAAGATCCAGTACAGAGTTCAATGGACTATCATCCCACTCACTCCAAACACTGAATTTCCATTAATTCGGCTTGAAAATGCATTTACTTCTAAGGAACCAGGCACATTGCATGGCTGGTTTGACCTAGTATGCAGTTAAGTCGACAAGGTTTTAAAGTTCTTTTTCATGGAAACTGCTCCTCGGCTTGTCCATCCCAAGTTTTACTTATGCAACTGATGTGTAAGCCAAAATGCAGATTTTTCACATTTATTCTTGTTAAACTTTAACCTCCCTCTAAGTCAGGATCAATCCACTAATTGTGCATGGTTCTTGGAAGGTGCAGTGTGAACCCCCTGATACACGTCTGGCACACGGTTAGTGCTCATTAAAAGGTGGTCATTGATACTCTAATGATTTCTTTCAGTGGGATGTTTCTTTTTTTCCTCAGGGATGATGTTATAATTTGAACTTGATTCAATTTAACATGTGCCACTGAGCTACCATTATGGAACACAGTGGTCCTAGTTGGCGCTGGGAGAATCACAAAGATGAAACAGACTTGGTCCCTCCACTCCTGGAGCTCACTGTTGAATGGGGGGGGGGTGTAGATAGAGACCTACATATCCATAAAAGCCTGAAATGAGAAGCAAGTTCTGTTAGGTATTATGGTTGATGGGTCTGTAGCAGCTAAGAACACAGACCTAGATCTGAGTGCCCTGGGCCTGAATTCAGCACTGTCTACCAGCTTTGTGACCTTGGGCAAGTCGCTTAACACTTTTGATCCTCAATCTTTCATCTGTAAAATGTGAATCACCACTGAACCCCCTCATGGTATGGGATAATGATTCAGTAAGATAACAGACATCAAACTCCAATAGTC
Organism: Martes martes; assembly: GCF_963455335.1. Classification (NCBI taxonomy): domain Eukaryota; kingdom Metazoa; phylum Chordata; class Mammalia; order Carnivora; family Mustelidae; genus Martes; species Martes martes. The sequence continues at coordinate 6,443,772 of NC_137905.1, forward strand.
AGGCTCGTTTTCTGATGTTTGACTGTTGACAGCTTTTAAGCTCACCCTCCGCCTTCCCCTCCTGCCTCATCTCTACTCAAGCTGATGGAAACTCCCTCCTTTTGCACCCCTCACTGAGGCCCCACTCCCCAACCACAGTAAAAACCCCAAACCAGTCTCCTGTCCTTGCTCTCACAAGCCATTTTCAGATCAGCTTGGAATGCCTGCTCTGCTCACCCCAGAATTCTGCATTACACAAGTAATAAATCTTTTCATTCCTCTTGGTGTGTGTGCTATCATTAGTCGATATCAAACCAAATTTGGGGTAGGAGTCCAGTCTACCCTTACAGGTGGCCACAATATTAATTAAATAGCACAATGCTTGGTACCCCATAGGCATTTATGGCAACTATGATAATATACAAGGTTGATGTCTCCTTATTCTGCCAAGCTAACAAGAAAATAATACCTTTTCTAACAATTGTATAAAATCGTATTTTTCAGACTGAGGCATGCATATCCCCAAGGGGCTCTTGAGCTATGCCAAAGTATGTGAATCCCATGAGTACAAATTATACACTGTACCCCCCACACACACACACTTGACTGGGGAAACATGGCATATTAAAATTATCACAATAATATTATGAAGTATAAGGCAAAATGCCAAGAATGTTTTTAAGGTAAAAAAGACTCCCCAAGAATTTCAGGTTTACAGAAGACACTTCAGCTACAACCGTAGAATGCCCAGAGGTACTTACTTCCTCCCCATCCTCGGGAACTCCTATATAGAAGTAGGAGAAGCTAATAGTGTATTTTAAACTGATGTCCCGGAAGCTCCAATACATGCAGGAGAGGGTGACCTGCACCAAGGTCTGCTTCTCCTATCTCAGCAGACCTAGAGAGGCCCATGCAGGAAAGCACCACAGGCTCCCTTGTGCTGGGAGTGAGCTGGTCGTTTCCCAGTTGAGGCCCTCATGTCAGACAGAGGAGACATGGCTCTGACCAGCTGAAGCTGGTTGATGATGGTCAGGACAGAAGCAGAACGTGCAAGCCATGTAAGATCACACAGGTCATCCTGGGGTTGGTAGCAGGGATGGTGTAATTCTCCTGGTCCCCGGGTTGGGTACGCAGTCAGTGTATTAGTCTGCTCAGGCTACCGTAACAAAATCCCATAGGCTGGGTGTCTTGAACAAGAGAAATTGGTGTCTCACAGTTCTAGAGGCTGGGAAGTCCAAGACCCAACTGCCAGCTGGATTTGTTTTCTGGTGAGAGCTCTCCTCCTGGCTTGCAGACAGCCATCTTCTTACTGTGTCCTGACATGATACCAGGAGAGAGAGAAGGAGGAGAGAGCATCACTCTGCTGTCTGTTCCTCTGAGGACATTAATCCTACCAGATCAGGGCCGATCCTTATGACCCCATTTAACCTTAATTACCTCCTCTTGGCTCTATCTCCAAACGCAGTCATATTGGGGGTTAGGGCTTTAATATATAAATTCTGGGGAGCACAATTCAGTCCATAGCAATGAAAGGGCCCTGAGGCAGGCTTTAAGTGATATCACTGAATAGGGAGATGAGAAGTATTTTGACATCCTTAGTGACACAAACTGTCCAATCTGCTCATACTAGACACGACTTCAAACCTAAGCAACCCTTCACAGGAAAATACCCTGGGAAGATAACCACCTGAACTGAGTATTGATACTCGTGACCAGGGAGAGTAATCCAGCCAGTTAGACTGAGGAGCCTGCACCAGCTCTGAGGCCCTGCCCGGTACAGCGTCATCGGCTCAGGCAGACGTTGTTCTCACCATTCTCATGACTCATGCCCAGGCAAGTCTTCCGAACCCTGTGACCGCGGCAAAGGGAAGAGTTATACTTGGATCCAAAAAGGAGTGCTTTCCCTTATTCTATCTTAACCTCTCCTTTCCAACAAGTATAAAACCGAGAAGAAAAACACTCCCTTCGTAACCCCTTTCTCCCTTGCTCTGCTCCATACTCTTCACTAAACACTGAACGAAGCGGTCAGTTCCCCCATGAGCACTCCCCACAGAGGTGGCTATCTCCTTTCTTCTGTTCCCTGAGCTATGAAAGAAATGATGGAGGTGTTTCCTGCTTCTTTTCTTTCCTTTTTGTCCACGTACGAAGTTATGGTCCAAACCAGTGCTGTAGTGGTCCAGCTTTTCTGTACTCATATGCATAGCCAGTCAGAAGCGGGTTAACCGAGAGTTATAGAACAGAGCATGGCTACCGCCTCCTCGGGGGCAGGGACTGGACCTGTTGTGGAGATGGAGGCAAGTAGCAAACTCAGGTCTCTCATGCTCTCTGTGGTGCAAATGCAGGATCAAAGCTCAATTTGATGGTAAGTACCACAGCTACACTTAATCTAGGATTCTGATACTATGATTTTCCTGTCTCTAAAATATTACTCTACATTTTTCTGGTCTTACTTCAATAATTCTTTTATATATGTAACTTTGAATTAATATAAGCCTTAGATGATTTTTTGAAGAAGAATATAAGTAAAAAGAGCGAAATATATGCACACACACATATATATACATAATATATAATTGTATATAATAAGGAATGCTGTGCTCAATAATAAGGGTCACCATTCACCGTGCACTTGCATGAGCCAGGTCTCTGCTAGGTCCTTTACACACACCATCTCATTTAATCCCCTCACAATTCTGTTCTTATTGTCCATAGATGAGGACGATTCAACAAGTGAGCCTAATTGCAGGTCGAAGTCAGAATTTCCAGGTCAGAGCCAGGAGTTGAGGCAGAAATTGATCGCGGAGGGCAGCAAGAGACACGGAGTCCAGGAGCGTGCGCTGACTTAACAGATACTTGAGATGGCCACCGAGACTGGAGGATGGTGAGAACCGGCTGGCCACCGGAGCAAGCTGCCAGGGAGATTCGGGATCTCTGTAGCTTTGGGGGAAATAATGCATATGGGAATGAAGGAATTCAACAACCATTGATTTAAGTGTCCAGTATTCGATAGGTTCTCTTTTTGTCGGTGGGATAGGAGGATGAGTGAGACACTGCCACATCACTGCTCACCATCTACCAAGGACAGAATAAGCACAAGCGGAGGCTTCTCAGAGGAAGAGCATCAAAAGTGAGCCTCATTCACCCATGTTCATAAGAGCTTTGTGGGCAACTGCCAAAAGGTGGAAGCAGCCGCAGTGTCCACAGGTGGACGAAAGGATAAACATAATGCCGTAGATACTTACAATGAAATAGAATTCATCCATGAAAGAGAAGGAAATCCCGAGATACACGACAACATGGGTGAACCTGGAGGACATGACGCCAGGTGAAATAAGACGACCTCAAACAGGTGAATACTGTTGGCTTCTGCTTACACGAGGTGCCCAGAGTAGTCACATTCATAGAAACAGAAAGTAGAACGCTGGCTGCCGTGGTCTGGGGAAGGGGCAGATGGGTAGATGTTGTGCAATGAATACAGACCTTCGCTTTTACAAGATGGAAGAGTTCTGTGCATGGATGGTGGTCGTGGTCGCACAACAATGTGCGTGTACTTCATGCCACTGAACTGGATGCTTGAAAATGGTTAAGATGGTAAATTTCACGTTATGAGTATTTTAACACAATTTTTAAATTTTTTTAAAAATTTTAAGCAAGGCTTAGTGATTGGGTCCCACTTGAACTTGTTGAAGACAGAACCAGGGAGACATAAATAAAAGCCAAAATCAAGAATGTTCACAAGTGTGGGGCGCCTGGGTGGCTCAGTGGGTTTAATCCTCTGCCTTCGGCTCAGGTCATGATTCCAGGGTCCTGGGATTAAGCCTCACATCGGGCTCTCTGCTCAACAGGGAGCCTGCTTCCTCCTCTCTCTCTGCCTGTCTCTCTGCCTACTTGTGATCTCTGTCAAATAAATAAATGAAAAAATCTTAAAAAAAAAAAAGAAGAAGAAGAAGAAGAATGTTCACAAGTGTAAGCAAAGAGCCAAGAAGCAAGAGATCTGAGGGCACCTGGCAATTATTCAGAAAAATACAACCTTGAAGCCTATAGGAGCTCCATAGTTCAGACTCAGTTTTATATAGAATCTATTGTGGAGGAAATGATCCCAGGCTGGGTCTTCCTAAAAAAAAAAACCAAGTGAAGAGAATATTAGTTTAGAGCAGGGAGTCAAGGGTATCTAGGCTGCCACACAGGTGGTGGTCACCTGGAAATCATAGGCTCTTGACCAAATCTTCTTTGTTTCTTTGTACCAACCACCCTAAGATTAGCAATTCCAGGCCATTCCCAATGAGACACCATAATGCACCATACTGCTTCACAGAGATGTAAAGAAGGCATCAGAAGAAAGGAGAGAAGTCCCCTACCTCTTCATTCACAGTTCACAAAAAGGTTCCGATAGCTACCTACATTATTAGGACCCACTTTTCAGGGTTTGGGGGCCTGAGAACCCTATTTGGGTTCCCCCTCAAAAGCTGAGCCTGAGACATAGTGGGTGTAGGTAGTTTATTCTGGAGGTAATCTCACATGACTGAAGGAAATGAGGAACCGAGGGAAGTAAGATTCACAGGGAGGAAAAGACCAAATAAGGGTGCAAAATTGAGGTTCCCGCTGTTGGCCAAAGGGATCCCATTTCCTGGGAGCTCCAGAGATAGCTGGAGTGCCTCTCAGAACTGCCCACCTGAAGGACAAGGGTCTGGGCCTTCATCCACAGACTCTAATCCCCCGTTGGTTGAGTTTGACTCAGACACATCATCAAGTCCCTGACATTTCCAGGGAGGCTTTCCAGGACCCACTAGACTCTGACAGCTCAGAAAGGACCCAAGGGCAGAACACACAAAGGAACTCTGCACCTCTGTGCTTCAGGTACGATACCACCAGGTGACTCTGAGTGTCCATAGAACAGTCCCCCATAGCTGTGGCTGAAACCAGAAGCAGGCATGAGACAGGAAAGTCTCAGGACCTTCAGGGTCCTGAGCAAAAAATTCCATGTACCTCTTTTCTTTTGGGAAATCTGGACATATTGTGCCTCTCTTCCCATAAACACCTAAGGATGTGGGATTTTCTCATCGTTTTGGTACTTGGTCCCTCCCTTGTGTCTAAATGAGTACGAAATTATGCAGATTCTATGTACAATATATTCCACAGTAAAAGAAAACAAATTACCTCCAGCAAGCAATTTAAGTAATAAATGAAGAAGTGTAGGAAGGAGATGAGTATAATATTGCTTAATCCTGAAGTAATTTTTGCCTCCAGACCTGCAATGCTTTTGGAGGGGTATGCTGGAATGACTGAAACCACCCAAACCACCAGCCGCGGCAGTCATGGGGGTCTACTGCCCAGAGCTCCTTGCAAAGGGGAGTCTGCTATGAGGAGTGCAGCTCGCCGAAATCCCCCAATAGCAGGGTCTTAAGTGGTACCCCAGTATTCAAGCCAAGACCAATGTCTGCCTGAAGAGCTCCTAGTCAATGACTGCACACAACAGGGGTTTGGGGGCCCAAACACTTCTGTCTGTGATGATCCTCCAATAGGTAATCTCTGCTGTGGATCTCCCCATCTGCACAGGGGAGACTCTCTCAGATTTGTTCTACCAGCCAAGGTTCTTCCTCCCCAATCCTTCTTCTTTCCATAGGTGTCAGAACTTTGCTGTGGTCTGAAGGCCTTTAGATGACAAAATTGATCTGAGAGATGGAGTATGTTTTGCCCAATCTCTCTCAAGAAATCCATACGAAAACCAAAAGCAAAAAGTACTTCTCTCTACACTCCTGGTACCATGTTCCACCCGGTGACACCGCCAAACATCTTATACTCGTAGACTTGGCAGATGTCTCACTAGGTGCTCAGACAAACCATTAAATGTCTTCATCTCCATTTGCTATACTATGAAATTGAGAAGACACTTGCTTCACACCAACTCTCAGGAATTGGGTGAAGAGGAATAAAATACTTCTTGTAGCTGGAAGAAAAGCCATAAATAAATACAGAACTTTGCAGTCAGCTTTCACTTATCAGGGGCAACTAGATGGGTGCACTGGCACAGATACGCAGCCTAGGGCTTCAATGACTGCCAGACCAGCATCCAGACACTGAAAACAGAGAGACAGGAGCTAGAGGAGCTGAAAGGGAGCCCCAGATAAGCCTTGGGGAGAGCGGCTCTGCTGAGCCAGGCCAATCTGGGCCAGCCCTCGTAATATGTGCTTTCTCAAATGGAAAAAGAGCATACTCAGGCTGTGCACAGATATATGGTTTTTAAGCCTATGAAGAGAAAGCTGTTCAAGCTCACTCAGAATTACAGCAGTACAAAATTACCTAACAATGAGATAGCATTATAAATTCATATTAGCATAGACTGATTCACAGTATTGGTGAAGGTATATGGAAAAAAATGTGCTGGTGCAAATGTAGATTGTTGACATTTCTCCAGAGGGAAATTTGGTAATTTCTACTAAAATATAACGTACTCATATGCTTGGACCCAAATATTCTGCTTCTGATACTTCACGATACAGATCTACTTGCACAGATACACAAATGCTCAGGATGGTCACTCCAGCAAAACTTGAAATAGCCAGTCACTAGAAATAAATTAAATGTCCACCATTAGAAATAAGATTCAGGGGCGCCTGGGTGGCTCAGTTGGTTAAGCAGCTGCCTTCGCTCAGGTCATGATCCGACGGTCCTGGGATCGAGCCCCACATTGGGCTCCTTGCTCAGCAGGGAGACTGCTTCTCCCTCTCCGGCTGCCTGCCTGCCTGCCACTTGCCCTGCTTGTGCTCTACCTCTCTGTGTGTGTCAAATAAATAAATAAAATCTTTTTAAAAAGAAATAAGATGAAATAAGTTGTAATTAGTATGTAATGATGTGCAATCAAATCACTTATAGCAGGGTGCCTGGGTGGCTCAGTGGGTTAAGCCTCTGCCTTCGGCTCAGGTCATGATCTCAGGGTCCTGGGATCGAGCCCTGCATCAGGCTCTCTGCTCAGCGGGGAGCCTGCCCTCCCGCCTCTGTGCCTGTCTCTCTGCCTACTTGTGATCTCTCTCTCTCTCTCTGTCAAATAAATAAATAAAATATTTTTTTAAAAAAAATCACGTATAGCTATGGGATACCTGGGTGGCTCAGCTGGTTAAGCACCCAACTCTTGGTTTTGGCTCAGGTCATGACCTCAGGGTCCTGAGACTGAGTCCAGCATCAGGTTCCCCGCTCAGCAGGGAGTCTGCTCCCCTCTCTCTCTCCTTCTCCCTCTTCCTCTCCCTCACCATATCCTCTCTCTCTAAAAATAAATAAATCTTTAAAAAAAAAATAATGTGTAGTTGTGACAGAGAATGAGGAAGATCTAACATGCTGATATGGGATAATCACTACACTACACAGTTAACAAAAAGAAAGATGGAGAAGTTTGCTATCATTTGTTTAAAAATAAGTACATACAAATTGACATATATAAACATATACATGCATACATATACACAGGTGCCTCTATACGCAGAGAGGTTGTTTGTTTGTTTTTTAAGTAGACTCCAGACCCAGTGTGGACCCCAACACAGGACTTGAACTCATGACCATGAGACCAAAACCTGAGCTGAGGTCAAGAGTCAGATGCCCAACCGACTGAACCACCCAGGCCCCCACAGAGAATACTTTTGGAAGAAAACATATGAAGCTGATTGAAAATAGCTACTACTCTGAGACAGGATGTTTGGCAGGAAGGAAGCATACTTTTCACTGTATAACCCTTACACTCTGTGTTTTTTACCATGTCTTTGTCTTACTCATTTGAAGGAAAATTTGAAGAAAAATTTTTCTTCCAAATTTTTATTTAAATTCTAGTTAGTTAACCTATAGCGTAATATTGGTTTCAGGAGTAGAATTTAGGGATTCCTCACATACGTACAACACCAGTGCCCTCCTTAATACCAATCACCCATTTAGCCCATCCTCCAGCCACCACCCCTCCAGCAACCCTCAGTTTGTTCTTTATAGTTGAGAGTCTCTTATAGTTTGCTTCCCTCTCTCTTTTTTTCCCTTTCCCCTATGTTCATTTGTTTTATTGCTTAAATTACACACATGAGTGAGATCATATGGTATTTGTCTTTCTCTGATTGACTTGTTTCACTCAGCGTAATACTCTCTAGCTCCATCCACATCATTGCAAATGGCAAGATTTCATTCTTTTTGATGGCTGAGTAATATTCCATAGTGTGTATTATATATGTATATATATACATATATCACATCTTCTTTACCCATTCATCAGTCAACGGACACTGGGGCTCTTTCCAGTTTGGCTATTGTTGATAATGCTGCTATAAACATCGGGGTGCACATGTCCCTTTGCATCTGTATTTGCATATCTGTTGGGTAAATAACTAGAGGTACAATTGCCAGATTGTAGGGTAGCTCTATTACTTAACTTTTTGAGGAACCTCCATGCTGTTTTCTAGACTAGCTGCACCAGTTCGCAGTCCCCTCAACAGCGCAAGAGGCTGCCCCTTTCTCCGCATCCTTACCAACACCTGTTGTTTCTGTGTTGTTGATTTTAGCCGTTCTGACAGGTGTGAGGTGGCATCTCATCATGGTTTTGATTTGTATTTCCCTGATGATAAGTGATGTGGAGCATCTGTTAGCCAACTGGACGTCTTCTTTGCAGAAATGTCTATTCAAGTCTTCTGTCCATTTACTAGCTGGATTATTTGGTTTTTTTAGGAGGTTCAGTTTGTTAAGTTCTTTATAGATTTTGGATACTAACCCTTTATCAGGTATGTCATCTGCAAATATCTTCTCCCATTCCATAGGTTGCCTTTTAGCTTTGTTGACTGTTTCTTTCAAAGTACAGAAGCTTTTTATCTTCATGAAGTCCCAGTAGTTCATTTTTTAAGAAAAAAAAAACTTTGTAAAATGTGTTTTCTCCTTATAATACTGCTCCTAGTAGCAAAATTAACCAATGTGTGATTTGCAATTTATACCCCCCACACACTTTCCCATCCATTTCTTGAATGTGGGCAAAGAAGAATGATTTCTACCCTCATCTTTTAAATCTGTAAGACGGAGCCGAAGTTGGTCGACGATTTACCCAAGATCAATGGAGAAGTTACCTGGAAGTGATCTCCTACTTTTACCATCGTTCCTATCCATATTTTTAGGAAAGATGTGATGGGAGAAGGATTTGAGTTTCTAGGCTCCGAATCCCAGGGCTTTTTCTTTCCACATCCCCCTCTGCCTCACAAGGAAGAAAATCACTGGCTTCCATTTTTAAAAGTAATGAAACCACAACATTTTAAATAAAGGGAAGAAACAAATGCTGGGCAAATGCAGCAAAGAAAGGGTTGCAGGGGCCTTCTGGGCTGTGGAAAGTGGCATGGGATGAAGGAGGGTGAGGTAGCAAGGGAGGAGGATGACCCCAGGCCCTGGGGAGATGACCCTCCTTAATTGTATTTTCTCTGCAGAAGCCTTCTCATGCCCTAACCGGGAAAGAAAAAGAACCCCTGAACCTGTTCCTCTGCCCATATTTCCCCAAGAGTTAGACATCTCTCCTCCCAAGAGAGTCTGCAGGGATTCCCCGGGGGATCAGAGGAGGGTTTCCAGGTGTTATCTGTCCACTGGGTGTAAGTTACGGAGAAAGATAATGCAGAGGGTTATAACAGTGGTTAAAAGAGAAAGAAGAGCCTATGCCCATCATGGCCTCAAGGAAATAATGTGACTAAGCCACAGATGAGATGAGATGAGACAACCCTGAACTGAGCTCCCTGTTGCTGAATGGGCAAATCACTGTATGCCCCGGACCCCCATGATTGGAAAGACATTGAGGTATTGGATTTTGTTTCGATGTTTATAAAACATCAGCAATGCACGATCCTGATGGAAGGGGAAGGGAGACTGTTCATAATTTGACAGTCTATTGCGAGGTGAAAAGCCTGGTGGTTTTAGCACAAATCCTGCTAAGCCAGTTGAGCAAGAATCCCCCCTGATACCCAATCAAATTCCTCTCAGTAATTTTCCATCCTCTCCATCACTCCGCCTATAGGCTATAAATCCTCACCCACGCTTGCTGGATTCAACCTTGAATTCAAACTCTCTTCCCCACTGAATAAAGTCTTCCTTGCATTTTTAACAAACGTCCAGTGCAATTTCTCTTTAACACCACTCAAAATGTGAACCATGTTCTAGAAGTATCAGCATCACTTGGGAACTTATTAGGAATGCAGAGTCTTAGGACCCACCTAGAACTGCTGAATCAGAATCTCCACTTTAACAAGATCCCCAGGTAATGTGTACGGACATTAAAACTCAAGAAGTACTGCTTTCGTGAACACGGCCCCCGCTCCTTCAATACTTGTGGGCCTTTAATTCTAGACTTTCAGGGCATCCGCCTTCATAGGGCCAACCAATCATGACCCGCTGAGGAGACGTGCTGCTTTATGCCCACCTCATTTCAATTCATCCTGTCAGCCACCTCATTCACTCTCCCCAGGTTCCTACTTCCCATGAGCTAAGCCTCCAGGGTGAGCTCTGCTCAATCGTTCTGCTCTCTCCTTGCATACGTCAGGAGTGAAAGTGGTTCTGTGAATACAAAGGATGGTGGTAGAGAACAGGGTAAGTAGCCCTGATGAAGGTCCAAACCTGGGATGGAGTTTAGAACAGCAATCAGACCTTTAAGGCTCCCAAGATTAACTTTGTGCTGGTATATATGCTTCAGCCAGTGTCTCCCCTGCTCTGCCTTGAATCCCCCTTCTGCTACACCATGAGGAGCTAGGATGGGACTGGGACACTTGGACTTGTTTTGACAAGCATGTGACTTTGATAATAATTTGATCTAATATAGCTAGATATGGAGAAGAAACCAAGCTATTCATTTAGTGCCAAGATGCCAAGCGAGCCTGCATTAAGCCAGGACATACTTACATAAGAAAATTACTCATTGTCTATCTCTTTATCTGAAATGCAAATTTAACTGTGTGTCCTATATTTCATCTGGCAACTCTAGCCCATCCTATCTGGAAATTTTCAGTGCTGATGCGTGGGATCCAAATGTCACAAGAAGGCAAGATCACTAGAAGAGATCTCTGGTTACTCTCTCCTAACTGGGGAGAAAGATTTTATTGGCAGGTTCACTCCTTGTAGCACTCCTCCAGTCTCTTAAGTGAATGGGACTTATGGAGAAAGAAGAAAGAAGTCTGGATTTGGAAAGTATTATGAAATACTGTAATAAGGAGAAAGGTATTTTAATTCGTATATAGCTCTTTCAGAAGACCCAGCTTTAATCCCATCTTGAGATGTTTCATTGTCTACCTGGGAGATGTCATGAAATCACTTAAGTATTAGAAGATTTGGCAACTGGACACCAAATATTTCTTTCTGATGTTTCTCTTTGGACTCCAAGGTGGGGTTCCCAATGACAAAATTATGATCCTTTCTCTACTCCCTACTCTACCAACCGCCCTTCATAGTTACCTGGTTAAAGAAAAGTCTCCCTCCTCCAACCCAAGTCCGTGGCTTTTACCTCCCTCAGGGTTCACCTCCCTCCCTATTCAATCTTAAACTATAGTTGTGTGTGATTGATGAATTTCTATTGCTTAGACTGTGAGTTCCCTGAGGGCAGGGATGTGCAGCCTGGAGGGCCCTGTCCCTGGTCCTGCACAGGAAAAACCCCATAAATGTTCTCAGAATGAGTCCTGCACAGCTTTCTCCTTAGCCTAAGAAGAGACCCCAGCTGGACCCTGACTTGATTCCACTAGACTGTGATTGGAACTGAAAATGAAATGGCATCGGTTTGCTCCGGAATCCCTGCCAGGGCTTACAGCGACAAAAACTACTGACAACACTCTTTACAGTGCACTCTCAAAAGATTTCTTTGGCCTCTGAATGTACTGGTGCTTTTGAAATGGATGCAAGCCCTTCCAAGCCTGCTGGGTTTCATTTTATAATCCGTTGCAACCATTAATAAGAAGAAAAAAGACTCTCATATGCTACCACTTTAGCCACTTTCTTATTCAGAACTAGGAACAGCCCCCAGGAAGTGGGGCCTCCAACCTCTCAGGCAGGAGAAAAATAAAGACCTTTTCAACCTCTTTATTCAGACTTGTGAAAGCCCAGGATGAGAGGACTACCAATCGTGGCCAGCTGGGAGACTCCAGACCAGTTCAGAACGAGGGCCTATTGCACAGAGGCTTTAGGGGTAAAAGTGGAAGCACAAAGAAGATACCATACATCCCTGCAGCGGTTCCAGGTCCAGGTGAGACCCCATACCCAGTGAGAGTCTCTACTGATCCTGAAGGTATGTCCAGGCTAGTTTATTTGGACATCATGCCCGCAAATTTCATGACCCATCATGCCTAGGTGAGTTTTGCTTTCTCCTGCTTCTGAGAAAGGGGCACAGGCTAAGTGGTCATGAGGAAGGAAGGCTTCTACCTGTAAAACCTACCAACCTCCTCTATTCCCAATGCTTTTCCTAAAACCTATTTACACTCATTATCCCAGCATGAAAAAGCAGCATCCTTTCAGTAGTGGGTATGAACTGATTTATCTGCCCTACACCGACCTCCTGTCATTCTGACGCCATCAGTCATGGCGCCATAAACCACTGCCCTAACAGACGCAAGCGTCTCAGACGAGATCAGTCCTAAGTGCTCACACCCCTGGCAACAGTGGCTGACCCAAGGAGAGAACGTGTGACTCCAGGTGGCCTGCCCAGAGCTCCTCCCTGGCGCTGATTCACAGACATTACAAAACAGTCTCTCTCCTGTTGGGGGGCTACCCTAGGACGATGGGAATTTGGGACTGTAAGCAAGGACCTGCCTGCAACTAGCAGCCAAAGAAAAAATGATGAGAAATGGAGAGACGTGCGTAAATCTGTCATCAAGGTTCTCTGAATTCTTCAGTTCCGCCTTTGATCTTGGAACTTTTCCACTATCCGTTCCCTCTTTTGCTCGAGCTAGTTGAATTTGGGGTTTTATAGCTTGCAACAAGAAGTCATGATTAAAACACTCCCTGATATTTCTTCCAACTGAGATAGACACTTGAGGAAATATGGACCCTCTTAATCAATTTGGGATAAAGGAGTCAGAATAGAAGGAAGAAGAATGTATGAAAGTACAGACTCTTCCATAATCAGTATAGCGTAGGGCTGTGAGCGGCCAAGGGAAACTGTCCTGATCAATTAAGTGAATAATAACCCTAATACAGTGATAGCAACTAACACGGCCTCTGGCCATGGCCATGGTGAAACTCACTCGGTCTCCCTGGTAAAAGCTGATTGATGAGACATCAGGAAAGCTTTGATTAAACTGGGTTAAACAGAAAGGAAGAGTTGAACCGACATATCAGGCAACACAGGCGTACCCCATTGCCCCTTTGGTGTTGCAATGGACCCAATGAAAGCAGATGAGTCATTGAAGGACTCCGAGGAGAGAAGCATGAGCAGCCACTTCCTTACAGAAAGGCAGAGAGAAGACAGGGAGAGACGACACATCCCCCCTTCCCAGTGTGCAGCTACAACCATCTCAGTCTGTGTTCTGCAGGGGAGGTAGATGGTATTCTCCTGCACTGATTAGCAAGTCTTCTTTCTTTTTTCAGATACTCAATTTGTTTTCTGACCTGATACAGCAGTACAGAAATTACTGTTTTAACAGCTGGCACCTGCGATTTCTTTTTTTTCTTAAGATTTATTTACTTATTTATTTGAGAGAGAGAGAAAGGGAAGAGGCAGAAGGAGAGGGAGAGTCTCTCTTTCTTTCTCTGTCTCTCTCTCTTTCTCCAATTTATTTATTTTAGAGAGAAAAAGAGAACACACAGGAGTGTGGGGGAAGGGGCAGAGGAAGAGGGAGAGAAAGTCCTAAGCAGAATCTGGGCTGAGGACAGAGCTTGACACAGGCTCGATCTCACAACCCTGAGATCACAACTGGAACTGAAACCAAGAGTCGGAAGCTTAACCGACTGGGCCACCCAGGCACCCCCTAAGATTTCATTTTATATTTTATTTTACTTGACTTCACTTTTTCTTTCACTTTACCTTATTTATTTTATTGTATTGTATTATTTGTTTGTTTTTTAGAAAAACCTGTCCTTATGAAGAAACATATTTTGCTAGTCTGCTTCAGGGTAGTGGAAGTGATTTCCCAAACCTGCCTTATAAGAACAAGACATAAAAAGAGAGGCAAACGTTGTTGCAGAAGAAACCATCCAGAGTACCAGAGGTAGATAAAGAGACAAGAGAGGGAGGACCAGACGAGGCCAGAAGCAGCATCTGCAAATTAGGAGCACTGCTGAGAAGCTCCCTACACTGGAAGGGCCATGGAAGTTTCAAGAACAGAATGTCAAAATTATACTTTTAATTTTTTTGTCTTTAAGACATGTAAACATCTTCCATATCTTCAATCTTTAATAAACCCTGACAACACACATGGGTGGGCAGAAAAGAAGGAAAACAGGCTGAAGGAAACAGTACCATAGCACAGATACAAGGAGAGGATAGTGGCAGTGACGAGAACAAAGGCAAAAGGATATAGATAAAATTAAATTTCCTTACAATTTGCAACCTATTGACAAATACTTGAGACAGGCAGAATATGACATTCTTCAAGGAACTCCCAAGTGCCTTAATGCTAATGTTTTTCTAGAGGCAAAAAGCAACCATAGCTTGACAATAGCCAGATCTCCAGTATCCTATGTCATCGAGGTGGGCTTCATATATGAAAATCCTTTTGGAAGCTTCCCTAATCCTACCCACCCCTCCCCAATTTAAAAGTTTATAATCAACCCCTCCACACAATACCAGTGCAGCTTTTTCTGCCCACAGGTCCTGTCCCAGTGTTTTAATAGAAACACCTTTTTGCACTGAAAAATGTCTCAAGAATTCTTTCTTGACCTTTGCCCCTGGCCCACATCACATCAACAGGAGAAGAGAGTGCATGAGCGCACCCACAACTGAAAATCAGCCCTAGAAATCAGAAGATAACTGCCATCCCAAACCAGGTACTCATAGAAATTTTAGGGAGAACATTGGCTTGTTCAGAGGATGTGGGATAGATGTCTTCAGACAACTATTCTAAAACTCCAGGTTTAGGGGCACCTGGCTGGCCCAGTCGGTATGGAGCATGCGACTCTTGATCTCACTGTGAGTTTAAGCCCCATGTTGGGCATGGAGACTACTTAAGTAAAAATTTAAAATATAAAATATAAAAATTTAATAAAAAATTTAAAAATAAAAATTAAACAAGAAAAATAAGACCCCAGGCTCCCAAAGCCTTCTGCTTTTGCATCTGTTTCCTGACTTAAACACTAAACTGTATGTTCACACACCCCAGGGACTCACACACTTTACATCTTTAAGGACAGAGTCATGTCCTACTCATCCAGTCCCTGCCACAATGCCTATCATGCATTTTTAAATTGATAATAAACTTTATATTTTAGAAGTTATACATTTACAGAGAAATTTTTAAAATAGCATAGAGTTCCCATAAACCTCAGTTTCCTCTATTCACATCTTCCATTAATATGGCACATTTATCACAATTAATGAACCAATATTCATACATTATTATTTAAGCCCATACTTCAGTTTACCTCAGTTCTTACCTAACGTCCTTTCACTGTTCCAGGATCCCATTCAGGACACCACATTCTATTTAGTCTTCATGTCTGTTTAGGTTCCTCTTGGCTGGGACAGTTTCTCAGAATGTCCTTGTTTTTTTATAACTCTGATGGTTTTAAAGAATGCTAGTCAGGTGTTTTGTACTGTTCCACAAATAGTTCTCTCAAGAAAAGACCTGGGTTCTGGGTTTTGGGGAGGAAGAGCCCAGATGTCACCCGCCACTGTCATCACATCGTATCAAGTCTGCACACAACCGGAGTTACTGGTGTTGGTTCTGGCTTTAGTCATCCGAGTGCAGTTGTGTTGGTCACGTTTCTCACGTGAAGTTCCTGTTGCCCCATCCCGTCTTCTCCACACTTTATTTTGGGAAGAAATCACAGCACGTAGTCTACACTGTGGGAATCAAGAGATAGGCTCCCCTTCCTTGAAGGTGTATTATCCACAGGAATTATTGGATCTCACTTACATAGGGTTTATCTGTATTCTTCCCTCCCACTTATTTATTTATTCAATCATTTACTTACATCAGTATGAATACACAGATACTGATTTTATACCTTGCTTTGAAATCCAATACTGTTTTCTTGATCAAATTATTCCAGCTTTGGTCACTGGAAGCTCTTTCCCTTAGTACTTCCATGACCCTTTGACACGTCTCCATCACTACAGGAGGGGGAAGGGATTGTTTTTTTGTTTAGCACTTTCTCACTTTCTCGCATTACAAGATGCTCCAGGCTCATCTGGCATATTTCCCACCCTCAGTCTCAGATCTGATTTCTTGTATTGGAGAATGGTATTAAAAACCATGATCTAGATACAAGGTCTGCTCATTATTACTGGTGGGGAAGGGGGTGCTGCTTGGCCCTTTCAGGTAACCCAACAAGCAAGGAAATGCCTGTACACTAACACATATGTACACATCTCTATAAATATATCTATACATGACTATCCATATCTATATTAGGCTAAATATGAGTTCATACTGATGTCTCCAACTCTAATCCACTATCTTATATATCATTCTAGCCTCATCCTCTTGCTTATTTGCAAAATTCCAGTATCAAGAGACGTGGCTCCTACCACCCACTATTCATCTACTTAATTGTTCAGTCCAGTGCAGATGTATAGCATGATCAGAACCCCATGAGATACAACTTTATCAACTAGAATAAAATGCTCATGTACAGCTTCTTTTGCCGTTAGTGTTACAGATTCCACTCCTTTCCAAAGTTTCTTAGGTCAGCTCCTTTCCTCCCCACCCCTGCTTCAGGGGAAGTTGCTTCAGACATTTGCAATACTACAGTGGATAGATCGTTAGTTAGCTCTGCATTACATCCTGGAATTCCTCTTGACTTCCTAAATGACTTTTTTTTTTAATTTTCATACACTAAGATTCATTCTTTGTGCTAATATCCAATGGGTATGGACAAATACATAACCTCATTTATCACAATTACAATATTATACAGAATAGTTTCATGGCCTTAAAAAAATCTCCTGTGCTTCACCTACTTAAGCTATACTCCCTTCTCTCCAGACCCTTAGCAAGCACTTTTTTTTTTATTGTCTTTATGGCTTCACTTTTTCCAAAATGTCATATAATTGGAATCAAGCAATATGTAGCCTTTTTAGACTGGATTCTTTCACTTAGCAATATGCTTTTAAGACTGACCCATGTCTTTTTGTGACTGGGTAGCTCATTTCATTTTATCACTGAATAATATTCCATTGGATAGATGCATCATGGTTTATCCGTTCAACTACTGAAGGATATTTTGTTTACTTTCAGATTTGGACAACTGTGAATAAAGCTGCTGTAAAAATTCACATGCAGGCTTTTGTGTGGACACGGGTTTTCACATCAGCTTCACACATAACTAGGACTGTGTCTCTAGAGCATACGGCAAGACTATGCTTAACTCTGTAAGAAATGGCCGAATTGTCTTCCGAAGTGACTGAACCATTTTGCATTCTCACCAGAAATAAATGAGGGCTCTTTCTTTTTCTGAATCTTTGCCAGCAATTGGTAGTATTAGGACTTTTTCTTTCTTTCTTTCTTTCTTTCTTTCTTTCTTTCTTTCTTCCTTTCTTCCTTTCCTTTTTTCTTTTTTTTTTTCTTTTGCCATTTTAGTAGGTATGTAGTGGTGTCAGGCTGCTCTTTCAATTAAGTACCCCCTAATGACAAACAACGTCTAGCAACTTTTCATATGCTTGTTTACCCTCCATGCATCTTCTCTAGTGAGGTGAAGGTTTAGATTTTTGCTCACTTTTTAATTGTTTTTTTTTTCTTATTGTTGAGTTTTTAAATTGTTCTGTATATTTTGGATACAAGTCATTTATCAGATATATATTTTTTCCCAGTGTGGGGCTTGTCTTTTCATTCTCTGAACAGCATGTTTTGCAGACTTTGTTTATTTTGAAACAAACTTATCGTGTCTGATTTATCAATTTCTTTCTTTCGTGAATCCTGTGTTTGGTTTTTTTATCTAAAAACTATCACCAAATCAAAGGTCACCTATCTTGTAGAAGCTTTACCATTTCGTGGTTTCCATTTAAATCTATGATCCATTTTGAGTTAATTTTTGTGAACAGTGTCTAGTGTTCACAACAGTATCAAGATCTGCCTTTAAGTTGGGTTTTTTTTCCTGTTTTTTGTTTTGCATATGGATGTCCCATGGCACTAGCTATCCTTCTCCATTTAATTGCCTTTGCTCCTTTGTCAAAGATTAGTTGACTATATTTATGTGGGTCTATTTCTCCACTTCTTTATCCCGTTCCAATGACCTATTATTTATTAGTCTATGATTTCACCTTATCACACTGTCTTGGTTACTGTAGCACTACATTAAGTCTTAAAACTGGATTGCTCTTCTCTTTCAACATTGTGTTGGCTATTCTGGGTCTTGTGCCTCTCCGTATACACTTTAGAATCAGTTCTTTAATGTCCAGGAAACAACCTGCTGGGATTCTGATAGGAATTTCTTAGAATCTATAGATCAAGTGGGGAAGATTTCACATCTTAACAATACTGAGTCTTTCAATCCATAAACGCGGAATATCTATCCATTCATTTAGATTTTGATTTCTTAAGTCAGAATTTTGTAGTTTTCCTCATGCAGGCTCTACACATATTTGTTGGATTTATACTTGAGTATATCATTTTAAGGTCCTATTATAATTTTTTTTATTCCAAATTCCAATTGTTCATCTCTGGTATATAGGGAAGCAATTGGCTTTTGCATATTACCTTCTATCTTGTGATTTTGCTAGACCACTTATTAGTTAAGGAGTTTTTTGATGTATTCTTGGTGATTTTCTAGAGAATCATGTTGTCTGAAAGCAAAGATGGTTTTATTTCTTCCTTCTCAATCCACACACCATTTGTTTCCTTTTCTTATAGTGCACTACCAAGGTCTTCTAGTATAATGCTAATAGGGCTGGTGAGTGTGATGGCTAATTGTATGCATTAACTTAGCTGGCACAGAATGCCCAGATTAAACATTATTTCTGGGTGTGTTTGTGTGGGGTGTTTCCAGATGAGATCAGCATATGTATTAGTAGACTAAGTAGACTGCCTTGCCCAACATGGGTGGGCATCATCATCTAATCTGTTGAGATCTTAAACAGAACAAAAGGCAGTGAAAGGAAGAATTTGTAACCACCCTACCCCACTCTCCCCCATCTCCCTTCTACCTCCCTCCCCACCTCACTGATTGAGTTGAAACATCTCATCTGCTCTGGCTCTCAGACTGAGATTTACTTATCAGTAACCCTTGTTCTCAGGCCCTTGAACTCTGACTGAATTATACCACCAGCTTGCAGACAGCAGATCATGGGACTTCTCAGCCTCCATAATCGCATGAGCCAAGTCCTCATTATAAATCTCCTTTTAGATATATACAGATCCTACTTGTTCTGTATCTCTGGGCAACCTTGACTAATACAATGAGAAAAGACATCCTTGCCCTGCTCCCAAACTTAGGGGGAAAGAATCCAATTTCTCATTATTAAGTATGGTAGAGGTTTTCATAAATATTCTGTATCAAATTGAGGAAGTTCCTCCCTATTCCTAGTCTGCCGAGATCTTTATCTTACAGAGATACATAGCCATATACCCCTTCAAGGGACAACTGTGCACCAGCCATCAGCTCCATCAAGGTATGCCTCAGCTAGAGAGCCACCCTTGCCCAAGGGCAGCCCAAATTCAGTAACTAATAGAGGTGTGGTATAAACACTCAGCTCTTTTGGTCCATTGAGAGTCAACTCTGATGGGTAACATAGATTCAAACCTCCCTGATGGAGTCAGGCAAAGCTTTGCCAGAATTGTATCTCGGTTCAAGTTTCCCCTCTACCCAACCCTGTTTCTTCCTCCTCAATTCTAAAAAACATTCTGCACATTAAATTCTACATCAGTGCCTACTTCTAAGAATGCAACCTATGACTGTTTACAGAACACATTTTCCATGCCACTTCATAAGACATGGTGGAATTTTTTTTTTCGTACCAGACCATCAGCTTCACAAACAACCTTGGGACTAGAGGTAGAACCACAGGAAAGAACTTCTCTTGCCATTTGGTCATCACTTGAGAGTGCTAGATTTTAATGCTTGGCTGCAAGATCTGTCAACATTTGTCATTATCACTCAAGAGAGATTCTTCCAAGACTCCTGGTCTACATTGCAGGATAATGCAACCACGTTAATAGAGATACTTGGACTCAGATTTGGCCTGGCTTCTACTCCTAGACGATAGAAAAATCTAAGTGGGCACATGTTACAAGCAGAAAGTTTCTTTCAAAAGCATTACTGCATAAAATGTCAGACAAAAAGACAAAGAGCTTATTAGAGGGATTACAAAGGTGAAACTCAAATTGGAATCAGAATATTGTCACTAAAAACTCTAGTTCAGGGGTGCCTGGGTTGCTCAGTCATTTAAGTGACTACCTTGGGCTCAGTTCATGATCCTGGGGTTCTGGGATCTAGCCCCGCATCGGGCTCCCTACTCAGCAGGAAGCCTGCTTCTCCCTCTCCCTCTGCCTACCAATCCCTTTGCTTATGCTCTCTCTCCATCTGTTAAATGAATAAATAAAATCTCAAAAAAAAAAAAGATTCTAGTTCAGAATCACATGAAATAGTGTTACCACCTAGAATAGCATCCTACATATGATAGGTATTCAATAAGTTATCTGCTGGATAAATTAAAGAACGCTTATTTGGAAACTGGTTCTTAGTTCCAGCTTTGGACACGCAGTCTATGCCTGAGGGCCGATTATAAAATTGTGATAGGTTGTGCTTCATTTCCATGTGTTCAACTTCTAAGCAATCCATACATTGATACTTTATTGATTTAACTCCGTAAGTAAGAACTTTTTTGCCTCTCTACATGGTTGGCTATTTCATAGTAGCACTGCTGCCCAGATGCATCCCATTTTTTAAGTTTAAAGCAATGTTTGTGCAATTATATGAATATTTTATTGTATTTTTTCCTAATTAGGTAACAAAAATGAGTGGAGAAGAGAAAAATGAAAGTGCTGATACCACAATAAGAAGCAGAGGTCTTATTAACTTAATACAACAGAGACAAAGATAGAAATCATTAGGCCTGTGGAAAGTGGTAAGTCATTAGCCTCAATCAGATGCTCATTGGCTTCAAGCTGGTCAGCCCCATGTTATGTTCTGAAGGGAAATAGCAAAATGAAAGAACATGTACAAAATGTATGAATTATCGAGGATGATGCCTAAAAGGCAAGGTGTGATTAGGGATGTGAGAATGTCTTTCAGCTCTCTGATAACAAAACTCACATATAAGCTTGTTTAGGTCTTATACATTTCACTGGCCGCAAATTTCCAAGAGAATATTGTGTACAAAACCAAGGAAATGCCTCAATTAATGCAGAGACTTACAGAGTTGTTGCATATCTTACATTTAGACTATAAAATCTGTGATTGCGATACCAGTCATATTTCGATATGCCTTGCCATTTTTGTAAGTATGATTATATCAGCAATTCTGTTGGTCTAATACCAATAGATACACATAGATAGGTATAGGTAGAAGTATGTGTATGAGTATGGGTATATCTACCAGGCACCTTAGCATATTCCTTTTTCCAGAATGCAGTCCATGATGAAGGGTATCAAAACACACACACACACACACACAGAAAGTCTGAAAGGGACTATGGGACAGTGCAGAGAGAAAGGAGGGAGACTCCCAGCCCTTTCCTTGATGTTGGCCATCTCTCTTTCTTCAGCGCTAGATAACACAACTTATTCTGCTTCTCTCTGATAGAAGGCTACCTTCCCTCCTTCTAAGGCCTAAACCCAGCTATCCCAGGGTCATTTATTTTAAGCAGGACTCTGGTTCCCAACTACCTAACTTGGACAGATTCAAGCCTGCAAGACAAAAAAAGCTCAACCTTCAGCCTGGTCATCTCTCAGGTAGAACAATTTCTGAGGGCACAGGTAGAAAAGGACAATGGCTTATCACTTCTTTTTTTTTTAAGATTTTATTTATTTATTTGACAGACAGAGATCACAAGTAGGCAGAGAGGCAGGCAGAGAGAGAGAGAGAGGAGGAAGAAGGCCCCCTGCTGAGCAGAGAGCCCGATGCGATGAGGGGCTCGATCCCTGGACCCACGGATCATAACCTGAGCTGAAGGCAGAGGCTTTAACCCACTGAGCCACCCAGGTACCCCAGCTTACCACTTCTTAATAAAATAAAATAGTAAAACTGTAGCCATTTCGATATTTTCTTAAATACCAAAAACTTGTCGTCATACTGTAATATTTCACTGATGATATGAAAGCATTTTGAAGAATGCACAGTAGGCATTTTTCCATCTGAAAATTTAACATTCATAGTTTTGATGATTTGTGAGACACCCGGGAGGAACATGACATGTAGCAATTTGTAATTTTGCTAAGGAACTAATTTGAATCACTCCCACTGGGAGCTAGTGTGTGGGGAATTAGTCATTTAGGTGGTGAATGAGCCAGTGCCTGCATTCTGATGTTCGTTTGTTGTTCACCAGTATTTTTCATGAATCTGAGACGGTTCTTGAAAGTCTCAGGACAAACGCCAAGAGTCTATTATATAGCTCAATACCATTAGGTATTAGAATTGTAACAGGCAAAAATGCATATTGCCTCTCATAATGCAAAAAAACGTCACTGGGATGACCCTACCTGACTACCAGAGCCACCTGTAGGTGCCCAGACTGGTCAAAACCAAGTAAACTGTATCTGTTTTACACTCTGCCAGGGAATTGGGTGCAATATTTGGGGTAACAGTCTAGCATTCATTTGCACGCATCATATGGACATTGAGGTATTCCTAAAAAATATTTTGTTGACCAGTGTTGAGTACTGAGGGGCTTCTCCATCTATGGAAGACACTGTTACTGCCTGCACCTCTACCTCATCCTTGCTAACAGCCCCTCAATGTTGCACATGGCAGCACTGGATCCAGTCTCTACTTTATTTGCTCCTCTTAGTCTAGGGGAGGCCCTATGTGTCCAGTTCTGGCTAAAGAGATAGAAGAGGAGGGCATATGAAGAACATCTGGGAGAATTCTGCTTTTCTATAAAAGGTAAAAATGTGGCCAAACCCATTCCCACCCTCACTGCCTAACCTGAATATAACCATGAGGTTTAATGCTGTGGCAGCTTTCTTGCAACTGTGAGGCAAAGGGCAGAGAAAGGCCAAGAGAATTGCAGTGATGATAGGTCTTGACATATTTGAGCCATTGAACCAATACTACCAGACTTCTTTGTGTAAAAAGTAATAATGATAAAAAAAACTCTATTCTCTTTAAGCCACTGAAAGTCAGAATATCTGTTTCTTGTGGCTGAGAAAATACAAATACGCCATTGATAAACATAAATTTTCAATATGTGATTCTTAAAGACTCTCCAGTCCCATATTCTCTGACTATAGAAGTATAAGAAGCTCTTTTTTTGAATATTTTATTTATTTATTTGAGAGAGAGACAGCACAAGCAGGAAGGAGGGGTTGAGGGGGAGGGAGAAGCAGACTCCCTACTAAGCAGGGAGCCCGATACAGGACTCGATCGCAGGACCCTGGGATCATGACCTGAGCCAAAGGTGGTCGTTTAACCAACTGAGCCACCCAGGCACCCAAGAAGCTCTTTGAGTAGTAAGCTCAGTCATTATCTTGCCCTTCTAGTTAGGGTATAGTTTTTCCCTAAGAGTCTCCTCTTCCATTTTTATCATACTTCTTTCACTGGGTATTCATACTCCAGGAAAAATAAACTTTTCTATGGTATGCCATGACATCTTCTTCTATCTGTCTCATCTTTGTTGCCACAGCTCTGTTACCAACGAATTATTTCAGGAGAGAGATGAATCCTAAGGAAGGACCGGTGAAGGCTGTTAGTGGTTTTCTGAATCACACTAGGAAGATTGTGCCAAGAACTGAGGGCGGCCTGAAGATTCAGAAACCAGAACACAGTGAATGAGTGTAAAGAAACAGGCCCTTCCATAGTTGCTGTGACAAGCCTATGCATGTGCCATAGAATACTCAGCTAAGGAAACTCTTTCCTAGGACCACTACCAAGTAGGAAGACATAAAGATGGTGCTTCTGTCCCGAGGGCAAAAAAAACTCAACTCAATTATACTAATACTTTAAAAGCACCTACCATGGGCCAGATCCTATGAGAGGAACCAGGGATGTAAAAAGAGGTTGGGGAAGGGCCATGCTCTATGAGAAGACATGAGCTCCTTTAACCAATAAGCTGAGAACAGTCCGTTTTCATTTTTTATCCAGGTAAGGATGGAATAACTTCAACTTCCATGGAGTTCCAATGCCTCCCCAGTTAAGTTACTAAGCCAAATGCTGTTTACTGTACCTCCTGCTGAGGGGGGTGAGAGGGGAGGAAAGGTAGGGACGCTCCTTAACGTACCATTCATCCTCAGCTGCTGCCATTCTGCAGGCAAGATGCCCAGCCTGGATGTCAACTTTTTACAAATAACAATTGAAACTGTCAGTTATCTTGATGAGCACTGCTCCAGTGCAAGAACATAATGGGGGGGGGGAGGTATTAGTGAGCTGATTTTTTTTCACCAGCAACAAGAACAAAACATCTCTCTGGGGATAATGCATTTACTGTTATTATTTCGTATATAGCACAGAAATACCAAATAATACAAGAGTGAAAATATTCCTCAGCTTTTAGGAGAGGCAGAGCATCCAATCTCTTGGGTTTCAAAAGAAACAGAAATTCATGGAAACCTATTTCTTTAAGAGATTTTGTTGTTGTTGTTGTTTTGGGGATTTTGTTTTTATTTCCGGGTTTGTTTTTTGTTGTTTTTTTGCCTGATTTTAAACAGAAAAACCCTGTTGCTTATTTTTCTCGGGTATTTTTATGCTTATATATAAGGTAACAGGCGTATAAAAAGATCCTAGTATTTAAACCTCAAGTCAAAGATAATGTGAATTTAAATGATCTAATGGCTCATTATTAAGTGAACTACAAAGTAATTTCTAGTATTCTTTCCATCCCTCCTAGTCTATAAATCTAAGACCTAAGCAACCTATGCACTCCTCATATCCTTTAAAACGCAACTCAAATCCCAAATCGCAAAGAAGCCTTCCCTATGTCCCCAAGCAGTGCTGAGGTTTCTTTTCTCCCATTTTTATTCCTCTTCAGCCTTTCTCTCACCTGGCCCATCTCAAGCCATGTTCTAGTTGTTACTTATTTTCTGCCTTAACTCTGGACAATACGGTCCTAAGAAACAGGGACTGTTTGTCTACTTTTGTATCCCAGGGCCTCGTATGCTTCCTGGTACATAGAATACACTCATTAATGATTGCTGAATGGGAAAAGCAAAGAACGAATATAGGAAGAGGACTTTGGTGGGTCTGTAAGTACTCAAGAGACCAAAAGGGACTCCAAGGTAGAGCAAGGGGAGGGGCTCTGGCTCCTGACACCCAGCAGAGGGCAGCAGAGAGCTAGGGAGCAAAAACGGACTCCAAAGAAGACGCTTCCCGGGTCTCAGATGGGAAATCCCATACAGCCGGGCAGGGGGACAACCCCAGTGACACGAAAATTCACTTCATCATCAGATGCCATGGGATGCACAGGTAGGACACTGAATCTGGCAGGAACAGATGATGAGGCTAGGAAACACAAGAGGCTCCCACAGTGTGTCCAAAATAATTTGGGTGGATAGTGTTTGGGGCTTCATCTAAAGGTCCACAGCCTCGGCCAAAGCAGGAAATGTCCCTCAGCTGATCTCAAGGTCTTAGGACTCAGGAAGGAGTTAATGGATGGTGAGCAGACCTAAACATCTTCCAATGGGAAGCTGGGACTTGGAAAATAAAGATCAGACAGTCCAAAGACCACAGAGGCGGGCGTTGAGCAGGGAGAGAAACTCTGCACAAAAGGCAGCTGAGGAAAAGGCTCCGCCAGTCAGCTTGGGAATTCCGAGAGCACCAGACCTGTGTGGGAGAGGATGACACAGCTGGGATCTGAAGTAAGCAGCCCTTCCTTTGTCCCTCTTGAGACGGAGACAAGCCTCACCTACCCAAGTTCTGCCTAAACTCCATGTGAAACTATACCCTCTCGTTTTAAATTAGTTGCTAAAACCTCCCAACCGTCCCAATTACAACCTGATCCAATCACCTGCCCCTCACTGAGCAATGCCCCAGTGTAAGTTGAAGCGTGCTTAACGAGGGCCAGAGAATTTTTTTTTTTAAGATTCTATTTATTTATTTGAAAGAGAGTGTGTGCACGCGGGAGCAGAGTGGAGCGGGGAGGAGGGGCAGAGGCAGAGGGAGAAGCAGACTCCCCAGTGAACATGGAGCCCCCTATAGGACTCAACCCGAGGACTCTGGGATCATGACCTGAGCCAAAGGCAGACGCTTTACGGACGGAGCAACCCTGGCGCCCAGGACCAGAGAATTTAAAACAAATAACCCTAAACCCACCCATACACACACCCACAGAGCTTTGGTATTGATTGCGTTTTGTGGTTGCAAAGCTCTACAGTCTGGCTGCCACAGTGTGGTCCGCGGACCAGCAGCAGCATTATGGAGAAGTTGCTAAAACGGGGAATCTCCATGTCTATCTCCATGTCTATCCCACACCGACAGACCCAGAATCTGCACTTCAACAGGCTAATTCATATGCATATTAAATTTGAGAAGTCCTGCCCACCACCACCCATACCTATACTTTTTTTTTTTTAAGATTTTATTTATTTATTTGACAGAGATCACAAGCAGGCAAAGAGGCAGGCAGAGAGAAAAAGCCTGATGCAGGGCTCAATCCCAGGACCCTGAGACCATGACCTGAGCTGAAGGCAGAGGCTTTAACCCACTGAGCTACCCAGGCGCCCCGCTACCTATACTTCAGACCATAATTTAAACCACTCTCCGGCTTGACCACTACACTCTAGTCACACACCAACCTTTCTGCTCCTCAAACGCGCCATGCTCATTCCCAACACAGGGTCTCGGTCCTGTTCCCTCTGTCTGGAACCATGGATGGGTCTTCCTGACATTCAGGTCTTGACTTAGATGTCCGCTCTTCAGAGAGGCCTTCCCTCACCACCCAGTCCAAACGAAATACCTGAGCACTCACACCTACGTTTTGCAAAATTACTTCTGTGCACAGTGTGGCTTGGTTGTCAACCTTGAAAAACAGCGTTACCCGCAGAACTTGTTAAAACACAAATTCCTGGTCTACTCCCCCTAGAGCTTCTGATTTAACCCATCTATAGTGGGTCTGAGCTGAGAATCTGCATGTCAGACAAGCTTCCATGTTACAATGATGCTGTTAATCTGGAATCACCCTTTGAGAATCACTGGGCCGAGACTCATTTTCTTGAGCACTCTTTCCTGTAGGGTCAACTCTACTCTGCACTCCATTCCATGAGTTTAGAGAATCTTTTTGTGTTCTCTAGTCCATGATACACAGTAGGTGCTCTTTAATATTTGTTGAATAAAGAATGGATCTGTTAGTAACCAATTGCTTTTATTATGAATTTTGCAGCTTAATCCAATTTAGCAACAACTTTGCGTTCCATCCTGTGCACATCTGTAATCAGCCATGAGAGACCTGTTTTCATTACCCATAAGTTAACTTATAAAAATGTAAGCTACACACACACAATTGAGAGTTAACTGTATTTTATCTGTATCTATCTATCTGTTATTGATGGTATCTTTTTATGCTACTGACTTCATTAGTTGGTCTATTTGTGGAAAGAAACTCCATCCAACCCCATTCATACCAACGAAATAGCCCCTTCTTTTCAACAACATGAGCTCCTTAACTTGGACGCAGCATCCTCTCACCTCCAAAACTGAAAGAGGGGGAAATAAGCAATTTGATATAGTCATACATTCTTTCATACCCTGGCAAAATGTCCTCTCCCACATCAGAATTAAGTACATCATCATAAGGTTTAACCGATCATTATGCATGCATCTCAGTAATGGCCAGGTTCCTTTTATTGCTAATAAGATTATATTTCACTATAAATCCATTTGAGCTTGCCTCCAAGGAGCCTTATCAAGTCACATATTACTGATGGAAGCAGCACACTGTCCAGTCTGTTGGTCGCCCCTCCATTTGTGGATCATAGTCCTACAGTAAGAATAGCCACATTTATGAGTCTATGGGTAATTACATTTATCTGCTTCTCCTGCCCCCAGAACCTTGTCATAATTGTTACCACCTGCACCTCCTCCCCTTCCTTTCTGGTTTCCCCTGACAGGCCCCTGCCCAAACCTGGCTGTCTCTGGGCCCATCAACTCTGGATCTCATCTTCCCTGAAAGGCAGATCTGTTTTCATCTCCTTAATGCTGAGGTCTCTCCCTGCATAACAAGGGGCCAGAATCAGAGTCAGGTTTGCAAGCTATGAATCTAGCACTAACCTCCCTCTAAAGCTGGCCTTTGTGGGAACCTCCAGGGGAGGAGTTGGGAGAGGTGTGGGTGGCCTTGCTAATTAGCCAGATTCTAGGTGTTTGGAGACTCGTGTGAGGCACTGTGGCTACATGTTAAAGTCAAGGAGCCGGCTCATAGCGTGACAAAGCTGCCCTGTCAGAATGCTGACAGGCAAGGACAGCAATAAACAGGGAGATGGTGACTGTGTCACAGCCCGGCTTCCTAAGCACTAATGGCCAGGGCCCACGCTGAAGAGGGCAGGCGTCCTGAGAGATGAGTTTACTCTGGCTGCATTTGTAAGAGACTATTAAAAACACTGACATAAACAACAGTGAGTGTCTGAAAAGGATGCTTCATCACAAGCTAATGTCTAAGACCTGAATCTGATATAATATCAATTTAATAAAGTTAATGTGAATATTTTAAAAATCCAATTTTGCTGGGTATCTATATTAATTACAAAACACATTGGCTCAATTCTGGATTGAAGGGGCTTAGAATGGATATCATTTTTAAATACACTGGTTAAGTTTCCAGTTTAGAAAAGAGCATATTTTTTGGTGCAGGGACCTACAGATGAACGTTAATTCTGGCTTAGAATGGATATCATTTTTAAATACACTGGTTAAGTTTCCAGTTTAGAAAAGAGCATACTTTTTGGTGCAGGGACCTACAGATGAACGTTAATTCTGGCTTAGAATGGATATCATTTTTAAATACACTGGTTAAGTTTCCAGTTTAGAAAAGAGCATATTTTTTTGGTGCAGGGACTTACAGATGAACGTTAATTCTGGCTTTTGGCCCATAATTCCTTTTCTGTGTGAGACCTGTTGGCTCACCTAAGATAAGCCCTTGATGAACTCTTTGGGTCATTTATTTTTGTCCCTTTTCATACTTGTAACAATCCATGAAAGAGGGAGAGCAGATATTATCGATTACTGTCACTTCATTCTATGGTTGAGAAATTCAGATTCAGAGAGCTCTAGAGACTTGCCTAGGATTCCACAGCCACGCAGTGGTGGAGTCAGGACCCCATCTGTGCTGCTCATGGGAAGGCTTTTGAGGAAGAAAAACTTTATCAGAGAATTCAACTGCCAGCTGTCAGCACTATAAAATGGTCTCCCTTTCCCTACTTCTACTGGGCAGTGCTTTCTGACCCCTTCTCTACTGACCAATGAACCTGGCACTCTGCCCGCTTTCACAACTCACTCTGTTACCATGACTCATTCTCTTTACTTTCAGCTTCCAGAAAAGATCTTTCTTCCAACCTCACTGGTGCTGGTAACTTCAGCTTCCATTGAAAATAATGAGCTCTGGTGGTTTGTGTTCAGGGAACAAATTTTTAGATCTTAACTGAATATTCTCTGTGCTGAAATGTTAATATTCATTTATTTGTGATGGGATGGTCTTTACCTTCTCTCGAGCCCGATCCCAGCTTTATCCTCCTTCTCGGGCATGGCACCCATTATGCTTGGGT
Organism: Martes martes; assembly: GCF_963455335.1. Taxonomy (NCBI): domain Eukaryota; kingdom Metazoa; phylum Chordata; class Mammalia; order Carnivora; family Mustelidae; genus Martes; species Martes martes. The sequence goes on from NC_137905.1 coordinate 6,473,721, forward strand.
ACCAGAAGGGGACTTGGTATTATGATTCAATGTGGGAGAAGAGACAGAAACTCTATTAACATCATAACAAAGAGTGGCCATGTCATGAGGAGATGAACACTGGCAATAGAAACGGTCTAATTGGGGCGCCTGGGTGGCTCAGTGGGTTAAAGTCTCTGCCTTTGGCTCAGGTCATGATCTCAGGGTCCTGGGATGAGTCCTACATCGGGCTCTCTGCTCAGTGGGGAGCCTGCTTCCTCCTCTCTCTGCCTGCCTCTCTGCCTACTTGTGATCTGTCAAATTAATTAATTAATTAATTAAAAAATAAATAAATAAAATCTTTAAAAAAAGAAAGAAAGAAACGGTCTAGTTGTTGGGACGGAAAGCTGCCACCACTGCCACTACCACCACCGCACATTCTAGAATGGAGCCAAATGGAACTGCATGGGTGACAAGCTGCTGCAGAGGATAGGGAGAAGAAATCGGTCCCTAGTTAGAGGAGCAAATGGCGGTGGGGTGGGGCGAGGTTATGAATGGGAGGGAGAAGACAAAGAAGGTACGAAGAGAACAGCTTAGGACTGGGTATGTGAGGTACCCCCAAAAGCCGGGTTTGAAGAACCTAAGAGCCCTGAAAATCTGGGAATTTATAGAAGCTAAAGACAAAAGGGGAGCCACCCCAAAACCTGTTTCTACCATGGCTTCCATGTGACTTAACGGATCTTTTTGAGTATTCTGGACTCTCTGTGCTCAATCCCCAGGTATTAACTGTTTGGTAATGGACCGGACCACCATCCTCTTCCATGGATGGAGTCACAGATCCAGTCACGCTTCCAGTATTTACTGAGCGTAAACCTGGAACCGGGTGCTGGGACAGGAATGTGAAGATGAGTCATGACGCGTGAGCTCCCGTCAGTACACACAGTCCCAGGGACTCTTCAGAGATAATGACCACAGACATTTAAATTTTTGAATGAATATATTACTATTCTCTCAGGAAATTTCTCAGTGAACATACCAAGTTTTCATCAATTCAATGGCTATTCATGGCTGCCTCGAACAAACCATTATTTAGAAACATAAACATGAAACTTAAAGCAAAACCTCTGGGAATCATGACCTCTGTTCTGAGCACTGACCAATAACTAATATTTACATGGTATTTTTCACGTACGTCATCTCTTATGCCATATTCATAACAGCATGAGTACCTACGAAGTAGATAGTAGTACTACTCTCCTCATTTCACATAAAAAGCAGAAGGTCAGGGGCGCCTGGGTGGCTCAGTGGGTTAAAGGCTCTGCCTTCAGCTCAGGTCATGATTCCAGGGTCCTGGGATCAAGCCCCACATTGGGTTCTCTGCTCAGCGGGGAGCCTGCTTCCCCCCATCTCTCTCTGCCTGCCTCTCTGCCTACTTGTGATCTCTGTCTGTCAAATAAATAAATAAAAATAAAATAAAAATAAAATCTTAAAAAAAAAAAAGCAGAAAGTCAGACAATTTAATAATCTTGAGTTCAATTTGTTTTTTCTTTCCCCTGAACAACGAGCACAACCCACTAGGGCAACATCCTCTTTGGAGAGAACAGCCGCAAACGCTAACATATAATGAAATCTTTGTCTGAATCAGTTTAGACAGTCTTCTAATGTTCTGGTTTGGCATTCAGTTACTGAATTTTAGGCGATAGGCCATTCTAGCTGCCAGTTAAAATCTACTTACACCAAATACTTTCTGTTACTTTAAACCAGTAACAAAATCTCAAAAAAGGCACCAATCACACATAAGTAAACTTTGAGAATTTAATGTCACAATTGAATTCAGATATTACTTGAGAGAAAAATAAACTGAGAACAGGGAATATGAGACTTTACTGAATGCTACATTTTCTTATAATGTTTTAAGTTTTTATTCAGGTAAATAAAGATAATTCCAGTAAAACCATTATTTTTCTGGAATGAAAAGTACTTTTTTCTTTCCAAAAAATTTCATAATGATTCCTATTGATGTAACTTACTAATTATTTAACAATGTTTTCTGTCAGAGCTACTTGGGATATATTCCCAGAACAACCCTGACTTGAAGCACTATGGTAATTCACATGAGTTTTTCTTCTAAACCTACTTTCTAAAGGCATAAAACACTGGAAAAAAAAATTCCATAACTGTGTATAAAAGAGATGACAGGGAAAAGGAAAAAAAATAGTGGATGTGAAAAAGGGAGATAGAATAAAATGGGAAAGGGAAAAAGAGAAGGCACAAATAGCAAGGAAAAGAGAGAAAAGGAAGACGGGGGAAAGGAGGAAAGAAAAAAAAGGAGGTTCTCACTGTGGTTCGTACCTAATTCTGGACTTTCCTATCCTCACCGCCCCCCCATACCACCACCACCACCACCACCACCACACATACACAACACCACACACACAACCACACATCTACAACACACAGACAACCATCCCCCATATACACAACCACACTAACACACACACACAACCACACCCCCACCCACAACCATACATACACAACCACACATACACATACCCATCTCCACACACACAAACACACACACACACACACACACACACACACACACACACATAACCACAACCACACACACACACACACACACACACCACCTTCTTTGACAGTTGTCTCAACCCCACACATCTTACATAGGATGTATAAACTGGTAACATCTTGAAGATCTGAGATATTCCCTTCAAGAACACAAAATTACAGGGCACCTGGGTGGCTCAGTGGGTTAAAGCCTCTGCCTTCGGCTCGGGTCATGACCCCAGGGTCCTGGGATTGAGCCCCACATCTGGCTCTCTGTTCAGCAGGGGGTCTGCTTCCCTTCCTCTCTCTCTCCACCTGCCTCTCTGCCTACTTGTGATCTCTCTCTGTCAAATAAATTAATAAAATCTTAAAAAAAAAAAAGAACACAAAATTATGGCCATAAATACATCAGTTATTTAAAAGTTGTGTTAAATTAAAATTTAAAAGATTCTCGTAAAGGAACCATTTTCAAAAAAAAATTCCACGGAAGTTTGATACTTACATTGCTATCTACATTCAGGAGTCTACTACGTCTTTGTGGATTTCTCCTTTAACAAATGTCCTTGCTGAGTGGGTGGATGGACGGTGCTTGGTTAGAGTGGAAATTCTAAATCACTAACCAGCATAACCACCAGCAGAATTTGCTCCCTATGCTATCTCCTGCACACCTGCCCATGACCCCTCGATCTTGCCCAGCATCACCTTGGCAATGTAGCTTGGATGCCAAAATTTTATTTCTGGGGGATATTTTCATGGTTCTCAAGGAAAACAGCATAAAATATTTCAGATTGGGGCTGTAGCCTACACACACAGCGACATGCATGTACACACATGAATGTATGCATGCACACACACAGGCATGCTTGTGCGCACGCACACACACACACACACACCAATCCCAGGTATGTGGAAGCTATACCTATAACCCCTTGTTTACCAGTGCATAAAGGGGAATTTTGAGATTTGGATTATAACTGCTGCCTCCTCAAAAGAACCATATTATATTCCTGGATGAGCTGTCAAACATCCCAATAATACTGTTTAAAATTCACAATAGGGCATATGTTTCAATTTAATCTGAAAAATAGGCCCATTCTGGCCGGTGATATGCTGCTTATCTGCTGCTTTCTCCTCGGCTGTCAATGTTTCTGAAATGCCAGTGCCACAGGCAAAGCACTCTGATTAGGACATCAGCCTGCCTTTGAACAGACGCTGCCAACTGCCAGCCAGCGCCTGGAACCTACAGGCCCCTCGGCTCTAGCCCAGGGCTGGGGAGCCGGTGAGGAAATCCTGACAGGTACCAGAAACTACTTTCAGAGACCAGGCTCCCAAAAAGTAGCCCAACCTGTGTGGAAATGTGAGCCAGCACGGAAAGGTGCGTTTTGTAAAGGGACATGTTCAGGCACTCTCATGATTTCTAAATTCCCATTTTTCATTATACATTGAAAAGTATTACTTTATATTCTTAACAGTAAAAACGTAACAAATTGGTAAAAATTTTGTCATTTCTTTTGTCATTTCAATTTGTATTACCTAATTAACATGGGGGTATGTTCATCCTGTGAAGATTCAAGCACCCCAAATTACGTATTTTAGAACGTGAGTGACCCCCTCCACACTCCTTGTTGGGTGCACTTCCTCTCATCGCTGCACGGATCGGCTTACATATGGGAATGCTCTCTTTCCACGAAGTGGATCAGACCACACCACCTATGCTACAGTTTGCTGCTTCCTTCAGCAACACTCTCCTAGAGACCATCCCATGTCTACACGCACAGCTCTACTTCCTTTTTCTTAAGACTTGACTTTTTAAGAGTATTTTTAGATTTACACCAAAATTTAGAGATGGTACACAGATTTCTCACATACCCCCCCACCCCCACACATGCTTAGCCTCATCCTTATCAACACCACTCACCAGACTGTTGCATCTTTGACCAAGGATGAACTTGATACTGAACTTCGGAATCATCCAAAGTGCACAGATGCCCTTAGTTCATTTCATGCTCCTTCAGGTTTTCAGGGATGATTATAAATTTAACCTCTTGTCTCATATTTCTTATATTTCATGAGACTTTGGATAGGAGAAGGGATACATGCATATGAACCTCCCCTGCTACCCTGATCCAACCTCTTGGAATTTGTAAAACAAAGACACCAAATCATTCATAATCCCTTCACCTTTTACACAGTTTTTATCTTTTTTCATATACTCCCTTCTGGTCTTTGTCCACATATATAGTTTCATATTGTTGTATTCAAAATATACTTGAAATTTTGCATTCTTCATTTCCACTTAATATGCCTTAGAAATTTTTCTGTGTAATCTTTATAATTACCACGTTAATGGCTGCATAATTATAGGTTAAGGTGATCTAGTATCGTTTGCTTACCTACCCCCCAATTTTCCACTATTATAGGCAAGTGGAAATAAACATTCTGAAACACAAACTTTCTTTTCTTTTGGTGGATTATTTCCTTAGGATATACAGCCAGGAATGGAATCACAGGTGAGAAGAAAGGAATCGTCTTAAGGTTCTAGTTCTATTCTGCCATATCGCATTTCAAAAGGATTTTACCAACGTAGTCTTCACTATAATTTTATCAGCACTGGGCACTATCATTTTTGCTTTACTAATAAGCATAAAGAATTACCTTGTTTTAATGATAGCTTGGTTTTCTTTTCTTTAAGAATAAACAAATTGAATACTTTCTCTCTTTTTTAACTCTTCTATAAATTGTATCTCTCATAAATCAAATGAAATATTAATTTTATCCCTTATATTTGAAAGTTTTTTTTTAAGATTGATTGATTTGATTGATTTCAGAGAGAGCATGCATGCATCTGATTGATGAAGAGGGTCAGAGGGAGAAAGAGAAAATCCCAAGCACACTCCCCGCTGAGTGGGGAGGCTAACCTGGACGTCGTTCCATGATCCTGAGATCATGACCTGAGCTGAACTTAAGAGTTGGAGGCTCAACCAATTGAGCCACCCAGGTGCCCCTGAATGAGTTTTTTTAATACGGTGTGGGTATTCTTTAAGACCTGTCTCACAATAAATCTTCTTTAATGATCATTTTGGCCTTTTCACTACCTAAAAGTTTTATATTTTAATGGTGGTAAATTACTAACATTTTCTTCTGTGACTCCTTTTTCTACTCAAAATTAAGAAAACTATTATCCATACAAATTCTTCTGGTAAATATTTTAACTTTTTAGATCACATGGAGTTGATCTGGGATGGGTCAGTAGGTATGGACAGGTGCCCTGACACCACCCAAACACTTTGGAAAATGTCCTCAAATACAGAACTGAACTCAGGCAGAGCCACTCCCCAAAGGGAGTAGAAAATTCTGTGGTGTCCAGTACAGTAGCCACCAGCCACACGTGGCTGCTGAGTTCTTGGAACATGACTAGTTCGAATTGAGATGTGCTCAAAAGGTAAAATATACATCAGACTTTGAAGACTAGTTTTGAAAAAAAAAAAAAAAAAGAAGGTAAATTATCTCATTGATTTTTATATTATTACATATGTGATGTCAAATGAAATATATATCAAAATAACATCATCAGATTTGTTTTTGCTTTTTAATGGGGCTCCTAGAAAATTTAAGCTGTGTATGTGGCCTGCATCCATGGCTTGCATTATGTTTGTATCGGACAGCATAGCTCTAACAGATACCTCCTCTGCCACAGCTCGTGATAAGAATTAGAGCTGAGCCAGGAGGACGGTAGCAATTACTACAGCTCCCTTAAAGGAGAGAACACTTGCTTTACAGTTTAATGAGACTGAGAGGAGAGAAAAGTTTCACCCTCCACTGCGGCCGTCTTCTGTGTCACAACCTCACTGGTGCTCATCTTTGAGCAAGATCCTCCCGGTGATTCATTGTTAAAAACTCCTTGGGGACCCAGAAGAAGGGCAAGGATACAACACGAGGACCGGCCCAACTTAGAAGCATATCCTTGACCAGGATATGACTAGCCGCTATCCTTGACTAGTTTCTCAGAACACAAACAGGCCTGGAATCTGTCTTCCCGCTCCCCCTACTTAAATTCCTCCCATTCTTCAAGGTCTCTGTGTAGCTCCCTCTAATGGCTCCACTCCTCAATGGCTGCCCCGCGTCACTGAGTTCCTGCACACCTGGCATCTGTGACACGGTTTGGCAATGGTGCTTTTTGCTACTGATTTCAGGTGACACCAGAATCCAAATGGGGCATTTTGATGCCTGTCACAACTCTAGGACTGGTTTTCCTGGTGATATTTTCAGAATATGTGGCTAATAGTGTCCATGCTATTCTTTGGCCTAAATTATCTAAAAATTTAAGGCAATAATAATTTCAGTAGTAACTCCAGTTTCTCCCAAAGTATTTTCACGCTAATGATCTCATTTAAGCACAAACAGAATCCAGGTCTAACTTGTCAATTTTTTGTCTCTCTGTTCTACAACGTATAATAATCTAGGGACAAAGTGAGGGATGCCAGTCACTGCTTCTCTATAATGTACACACCACAAAGTGTCCTGGTTCAGTGAGAACTGTCCAGAATGAAGCTTTCCCTTTATAGAAGAGAGCTGTCATTATGCAATTGCGTTTTGTGCCATTACTAACTTTTCACCACTTTGCATGGGAATGCATATTTGTATGACAGTAAAAGTGATTAAATAACTAAGTGGACCTTATAGTAAATGAGTTATTTCTTTGCTGCCATTATGTCTAATTCACCAAACATTATTCAGTCTGAGGGCTTTTTAGAATCATAAGTAGCCAAGATCATTTTTCACCTCATCATCCCATTATCCAAAATGAGAAAATACTTCTAAATGTGAAGATTACTCTTTCCAAAGATCCCTGGTGAACACTCCTGTAGACAGTAGTGAAATCTATTAACTATATATTTTTTTTCACAGCAGAAAGAAGATGCTCCACATAGTCCTTCCAGCAACTTCCAAGAGCCAGATTTCTTCCAGACCATAAGTGGGACCTTGGGGATTATGTTACGGAGGTGGTGGCTGACCGCCTTACCACCTCTTATTGTGTGAAATATTAATAGACTTTGGAGTCACACCGAGGTGTTCCAGAAGTCAAGTCTAGATCTAGCATGAAATTTCCTAAGGAAATAGTAGATACAACTAGACTTAGCTTGATTCCACAGCTCTAATAAGCTCTCCATGTGCTTTACTTCTACAAAGAGCTTCCAAATCCATTTAATCAGCCACAACCTGAAAGGTATTATTATCCCCATTTTTCAGATGGGGAAAGTGAGTTTCAGTAACAACCAGTGATTTGCTCAAGATCACGGATGCAGTTAACAATAGAGCCAACTCCGGGGCACCTGGGTTGCTCAGTGGGTTAAGCCGCTGCCTTCGGCTCAGGTCATGATCTCAGGGTCCTGGGATCGAGCCCCTCATCGGACTCTCTGCTCAGCAGGGAGCCTGCTTCCCCCTCTCTCTCTGCCTGCCTCTCTGCCTACTTGTGATCTCTCTCTGTCAAATAAATAAATAAAATCCTAAAAAAAAAAAAAAAAAAAAAAACAACAATAGAGCCAACTCCATGCCCAGGTTTTCAAAAATCTCAGATGCTGGGGGAAGAGAAGTTCAAGGAACAGCTCAAGAGAACAAAATTTCAACATCTGTTTGGACAGTCACAATTTTGTGACTTTGGGTAAGTCATCTCACCAAAATGGGTTAGACCAGACAATCATTACAACTCTGTATTACCTTAATATTCTAAAAGCTCTAGGGCTCTCTAATTCCTGCTTTTACATATGTTCACTCTGGTCCTTGTGCTCGACTCTTGACAGTTTCCAAAGTTAGGTAGGTTCCTTGGGTTTCTGCTCCATTTTCTCCTATGTCCGACAGGATCCCAGTACCTCTATCTGCCCCCACACAGGCCAAAACATTCACTATAGGCCAAAAAGTCTATTCACACTTAAGAGTTTCTGAGTCTGGATGGGAAAAGCAAAGGAGGCAGAGCCTTTCCTCTGCTTGGGGATTCTCAGAACCCTGTGATTAAAAGGTTAAGCCAAATTTATCCTTCCTTAATTCAAAAATTGAATGTGAGGGGCACCTGGGTGGCTCAGTTGGTTAAGCGACTGCCTTGGGCTCAGGTCATGATCCCAGAGTCCCACAAGTGAGTCCCTGATCAGGCTCCCTGCTCAGCAGGGAGTCTGCTTCTCCCTCTAACCCTCGCCCCTCTCGCGTTCTTACTCACTCACTCTCTCAAATAAATAAATAAAATCTTTTAAAAAATTAGATTTGAAATAGATTGGAAGTTGCTTCAGTAATCATCCTTATTATTATAATTTAATAAATTACAGAGATTTCAGGAAGTACTGCTGAATGGGAAGCTCTGTCCGCTTCGGGACAATACGCTCAGGAACATCACACTCATGCATCAGATGATCCAGGACGGTTACATGAGTGTATCCACTTGTGTTGGAAAGTGAATGCTTGGGTCAAGAGATATCTGTCCTTGGTTGATTTGAACATGACAAATCAATTTTTTATAGAGTTAAAAATGTCTTTTTCTTTAGTTGTCTCCACAAAACTCTAACCAATAATTCATGGAATTTCTTGCCCCCCAAGAGAGATACGATGTCACGTTAGATACAAACTCATAAAAAATTTAGGCGATAGATAAAAACCAATTGCAACATTATCCCTTTTCTCTCTTTCCTCTCTCTCTCTTCCCAAGCTGAAGAGAAATTTTAGTAGCAGGTCTTGAATGCAGTATAAAAAACAAATTGCTTTGTAGTACTTCATCTACATCTGTTTGTTTTGTTGTCTTTTATTCTGTAGCACTGGAGGAGCAAACAGAAGGACCAAATGTGCTCAGGATTCAGAGTCGAGTTGAGACACCACTCTAGACACTAGAATTAGCATGAAAAAAAATTTTTCATTGTATCCATAAAAAGGGATGTAACCCAGAACTTGAGGGGAAAATTTTCTTTGAATAATCATTTGGTATGGTCCTATGCCTCTAAGCAAAACAGAATTCAATCTTCCTAAAAGAGATGAATACGTCTCATGTACCTAGGGATGGAAAATTGATCCTCCTATTGCTTAATAATGCAGTGTCTCGAGAGGCAATATGCTTACAGAAAGCAAATAGGGCTTGCGCTCCTAAAAGACAGGCTCCAGCTTGGCTACAACTTCTACAAACTGGCTGTATCGACTTAGTACAGTCACTTAGCCCCTCTGAGCCTCATTGCCCTTATCTTCATTACAGAATTTGCATTTCAGATTTTTACTGAATCTTCATAACAATTTTTAAAAGTTGGGGGGGCTTTTTAAAAGCCCTCATGAGGGACACCTGGGTAGCTCAGTGGGTTAAGCGTCTGCCTTCGGCTCAGGTCACGATCCCAGGGTCCTGAAATGGAGTCCCCCCTCAGGCTCTTTGCTCAGTGGGGACCCTGCCTCTCCCTCTCCCTCTGCCTGCCACTCCCCTGCTTGTGTGTGTGTGTGTGTGTGTGTGTGTGTGCTCTCTCTCCAACAAATAAATAAGTAAAATCTTTTTAAAAAAAAATTAAATAGGGACACCTGGGTGGCTCAGTTGGTTAAGTGTTTGCCTTCGGTTCAGGTCATGATCCCAGGGTCTTGGAATTGAGTTCTGCATCGGGCTCCTTGCTCAGAGGGGAGCCTGCTTCTCCCTCTGCCTGCAGCTCCCCCTACTTGTGCACTCTCTCTCTCTCTCTCTCTCTCTCTCTCTGACAAATAGACAAATAAAATCTTTAAAAAATAATAAAATAAAATAAAAATCCTTAATGAATTAATAAAGGTGGGCCTTGAACATCAACAGCAGATAAATCAGACACACACACACAAAATATCCAGATTATGAATTTTCAAGGAAAAAGAAACCTGATTCTAATGAAGCCTCAAGATCTAACTACCAATCTACGGGGAACAGTAGACAGAAGACCGTATTAAGTCATACGACAGGGATACAATCAGTAAAACTCAGACTATGGGAAACATTATAAGACAGACAACCCAGTACCTCTGACAACAGTAACAACAACAGCAACAAATAGCAAGTAAAAACAAAAAGACAGAAGAAGAGGAAGAAAATATACACCGAAAGAGACTTAAGGGACATACACAATCTGATCTGGATCCTAACTCAGACAACTGTGAGAAAAAACTTGTGGAGCCTTCAGTTTCCACTCAGGGATAGAGAGCTACATAGAACATACATTCGCACTTACAACAACCACCCAGAAAAAAATAATAGAAATAGCCAGACAACTAGAAATTCATGATTTTTTTTCAAATCATGGAAACTGAGGTCTCAGGGCAACCAACTGGTCCAAAACACAAGAAGAAGCAGATACCTATAAGGAGAGAAGAGACGTGGCCATTCATTTACCTGAGGTAAATGCCACTGGATGGACACCTGTGAGAGAGTTCCGTGAGAACAGTTAATATAATAACAGCAAATCAAATCAAACATATAAAAAGAATAGTACCTCACAACCAAGGAGGGTTGATCCCAGGAATACTGATTGGAAAATCAATCAACATAATTCACAATGGTAACAGAAAAAAAGAAAAAGAAACATCATGCTTAATGGCAAAAAACGGAACACTTTTCACGGAGATCAAGCGAGGGATGTCCTTTCTCACCACTCCTATTCAACACCAACTGGATGCATCATACTGGGCACATTCCAGGCAACACAATAAAACAACAAAAGAAAATCAAAGGCTTACAAATTGAAGAAGAAGAAAGAAAATGGTCTCCATTCATATTATGACATGATTGTCTATATAGAAAAATCACAAAATATACACCAAAAATACCCCCTAGAACTAGTGTATGAGTTTGGCACCTCTGCAGGATACAAAGTCAATTTTGCATATTGGCAATGACAAATCAGAATTCAAATTTTTAAAAAATAACATTTATAAGAGCCCTCCAAAAATGAAATTTAGTTTCATATATGTCATTCATGGTATATATATAACAGAATATATGCAAGATCTGTATGGTGAAAACTATGAAACAATGAAGAAAAAAACAAGAAAGATCCAAAATTATCACATCCATAGATGGAAGACACAGCATTATTAAATTGCCAGTTCTTCCCAATATGATCTGCAGATTTAACAGAAAATCTCTGGTATACAGTAACCTTCTATACTGCTTTTGAAATTCTTCTGTTAAGTTTAAAATTATCTCAAAACAAAAGCCTTTAAAATTTGCAATTAAGGAATTACTATTAATTTGCTTCTAGATGAGATGAAGGTTTTGGGGTTATGTTTTAAAAATCCCTACCTCTTAGAGACATAGGTTTAAATTTTAAATAATCGGAAACTCTCTAAATGCAGCCACCATAGAATTGCTTGTTTCAGACAAGAATCATAGATGCTAAAATTAGTGAGTGAAAGTATTATGAGAAACAAGATATTTGTATTGTCTCAAATATCTCCCCATAAGATACTTATTAAATATAAAGAGAATGATAGTAACTTTACAGTGAAGTAATGTGGCAAACATTATCTTAAGCAGGTACCTCCTGATACGATACACAGAGAAGGACACGGTACCATTACTGAGTACTCCTGCCAAAAATCCACAACCCGAATCTTAATCACACAAGAGCATTACATAAACTCATACTGAGGGAAAGTCCACAAAATGACTGGCCTGTACCCTTCAAAAATATGGAAATCATGAAACACAGAGACGGACTGAATCACTGCTCCAGATGAAAGAAGACAAATGATATGGGATCCAAATGCAACATGTGATCTTGGGTCAGAGCCTGGATCTGAAAAAAAAAATTCTCTTTGCTGTGAAGGACAGTAATGGGGCAACTGGCAACATTTAAATAAGCTTTTAGACTGGCTAATAGTATTGTGTTATTTTTAATTTCTTGATTTTGATCACTGTACAATGATTATGTTTTTTAAGAATCGCACAATGAAGTATTTAGGGAAAAGGGGGACATCATATCTTCAATTGACTCTCAAACAGTTCAAAAAGAAAATTACATATACATACATAATATATAAACACACACATAGAGAAATATTAGAGAATATTTACTGTATTTATATAGTATATGTTTTATTTATATATTTATGTATAAAGAGAAGATGATAAAGCAAAAATGTTACAATGCTGTCACTTAGGTAACTTATGTAAGGGGTACACAAGAATTTTTGGCACTATTTTTGTAACTTTTCTAAAAGTCCCAAAATAAAAGGTTTTAAAAATCAACAAGAGATAATAATAACATCTTGAGTCCATGGCCTCCCCTATTTCCAACAAGTTTCTGTCTATCCCAGAAGCAAACTGACTCCACGTCTTTCGTCCATTAGACCATCTCAGCCACCTGACTTAAAACAACACGAATTTAGATCAGCGGCCACTGCACAGACCTCTAGCCTTTGCTAGCTCGTGCGCCTCGCTCCTCTTCCTCTGCAACCATTTCTGACAAACCCAATATGGCTAAGATTGAGAGATTCGGTAAATCAGAATTGAAGAAGACGGAAACACAGGACAGAAATCCACTGCCTTCAAAAGAAACGATTGAACAGGAGAAGCAAGCAGGTAAATCCTAACACGGAGTGCACCACCGCTATGCACTGTACATTCCACAAGCATTGCCTTATTTTACCTTTCTTAGCTGTTCAACTTCATTAGATGCAAAGAGGTTGGATCAAGCTTAAATGACTGCGCTGCCCCTTTTCACATCAAAGAACTACTGACAGCAAAGGCTGAGCCTGCCTCTCCCATCTGCCTGTCTGGCTGGCAGGGGAGGAAAAGAACTCGCATGTTGGTGAAGGAAGAAACGAGATGGAACAATAGGGAAATGTTGAGTGAAAACCAAGCTGGTCCAAGGTGCCCCGCAGGCTGTAAAATGCGGTTTAATGAGCATGCCCCTTTTCGGTTAAAATGATTTTAATTATTGGAATGCACAATTTTTTTTTTCACATGCAAATAAAAAGTTTTGAAGCCAAAAATTAAAAAAAATAATAATAATAACAAAAACCTCAGAAACTTACTATCTTACAAATCTGCAGGCCAGATGTCCAAAATGACCTTTAGTGGACTATACTCAAGGTGTCAGCAGAGCTAGAACCTTCTGTTTTGGAGGCCCTAGGGGAGAATCTGCTTCCTTGCCTTTTCCAGGTTCTGGACGCTGCCTGCTTTCCTTGGTTGACAGCCCCTACCTCAATCTTCAAAACCAGGAGCACAGCATCTGCAGATCTTTCCCTGACTTCTTTTTCTGCCTTCTTCTACTTCGAAAGGACCTTTATGCTTTAAAATGAGACCCACCAGGAATAATCCATCTCTGTATCTTAAAGTCAGCTGATTAACAAACTTAATTTCACCTGCAACCTACATTCTTCCTTGTCGTATAATGAAATATATTCACAGGTTGTAGGAATGAGGACGTGGACATCTTTGAGAGGCCATTAATGTGCCTATCACAGCTACCCTCTTCCTTGGAATGCCTGGAAAGTGTGCCATAAAGCCATCTGGCTAATTGGATCCCTAAATCATAATTCCTTCAGAAACATGTCCTTAGCTAGCTGGAAATGTGATGGTGATTGCTCCAGATGTAATTTCCTTAACACTCCCATCCCCAATAAACTTAATGATTTTACTTATTTGTTTTGTTTGTTTGCTTGTTTATTGTACAGACTTGCTTTCTTTGGCTGTTATTATCATTGTCTGAGTCTATAAATTGTAAGGCTGATGCAGACAAGTAAAATAAATGTCACTGATAAGAAAACACTTCCAAATTCTAACTTAAATTGCCTTTGCTGAAATGTAATCATTTATTCCTATCCTCACTGTGGAAGTCACAGAAAACAAGTCGTCAATATCTACCGTAAAACCTTTTAGATTTAGAGTCCTTCTTATGCCATACAAACAAAAAAACCAACATGATATGTCAACCACCCAGCCAATCTAGGATAAAGGCCAGTCGGGTTGGTTTTTGAAGTGATGGCGTGATACCGTCAAACCCCAGGATGAATAACCATCCACCAGCAGGACCTGTGTGAGCCCCCCAGCTCTTCCTCCTTAGCCAACGTGCTTTTACTTGGTCTTTGCTTATTTCCTAAAGTTCTCCTAGTTCAGGTTGTCATCCCTTAGTTCTGATTTCTTCCGGACTCCTTCATGCAAGCTGAACTTGAACCTGAGCTTTTTTTACTCTCCAAATAGCAAAATCTTGTTTATCTTTCAAGACTCTTCTCCCATGATCCCTTTCCCCACCAAGAATAATTAGCCATTCTCTTCTCTGTGTTCCCACCAGATGCGCCTGGGATTCATGCCTCAAATACAACCGTTAACTTGGGGAAATTGAAGTTCTCTCTACATCAGTTTTGAACTTGAGTTTGGTTACCAGACTGTGAATCCCAAGAAGGCAGCTGCTGTGTGTCACATTCATTGTTTATTCAGTGAGTCCGTCCTCCAAGATTTCTTCCTGCCTCTTTGCTTATTCCTTCTTCTATTTTCAGATCAATTCCCCTTTACTAGAAGAATTCCAACTCAGTGTTGGAATCCTTCAACACCTGCTCCTCGGTCCTCTTCTCCATTCAGCTTGTACTCCTCTCCCAGTTAATTTTATCCCTTTCCTCAGTTTCAATGGCTCTTTTTATGCAAATTACCCCCAAGGTATAGCCCACCCAGAACTCTCCTCTGAATTAAGTCTTTGCCATCCATTGTGTTCGGAAGGTCTTAAAGGAACCTCAAACACTTAACTCAGAACAAAACTCGGGGACTTTCTCCCTGGGAATGAGAACTTTGAGTCACCTTCTCAGCACACATTTTCCCCTTCCTGTAGCTGCAACTTCCAGACTTCCCTCAAGAACTTTACCCCTCCCACTCCTAGTGGGAGGCCAACCTAGTCTCCCTGAGAATGACCCCACCTTCATGCACAACCAGGAGCAGGCAGTGATTAATCTAAACCAATCCACAAGTCCCATCTCCCCAAGCAGTATGTCTCCTGGCCCCTGGGCACATGATACAATCAGAGCAAATGAGTCACTGTGCTGCCTTAGCCAGGCTCCTGCAGAGAAAAGCCCCCTTCCCATACTCTATGGTCTGAGAATGTGGTCTGAGAATGTGGTCGTCCAGCTTCCCTAAGCAGCCAAAGGTATCCAAGAGAAGCAGAGCCTCGTCACACTGCTTGGCCCCTGAACAAGTCATGCCTAAAGCCAGTTGAGACTTCTTTTTTTTTCTCATTTCTGTTAGTAACTAATCCCACTTTTGTTTAAGCCAGTTTGTGTTAGGTTTGTGAAGAACGGTAACTGATACTCCTTGCCCTACACCTGACCTTCCAGAGTACCCCCCAACTCAGTGAACAGCACCATCATCCATTCATCTAAGAAAGTCAGACACCTAGGAGTCTTTTCGAATATTTCCTTGCCCCTCACTTGCCATAGCCAATCTATCACCAAGTCCTGTCAATGAGAGCCCCTGAATATATTTCAGATCTATTTCTTTCCATCTTTATTGCTCCAGCTACGTTTGCCTAGGCTGCTACAGCCCATGAACTACTCTGCTCTCAGGTACCTTTGCCTTGCTCGGATCCATTTTCCACACTGCAGCCGAAATGATCTCTTTCAAGTACTAAGTCCCAATTCACCGCCCTGTTTAAAACAATCATCTTCCATTGCGTTTAAGACAAGACAAAATTCCAAGCTCCTTAACATGGTAATTCTATCTGGCTTCCCCCCAAACATCAGAATACAAAAGCTCGCTTGTGCTGTGTCATTTGGGAAGTGACTCCAGGGATCAGGAGTCATGGATTAGGGAGAGTGAGCCAAACAGGGAAGGAGGAAATGGCTGAGCAAGCTGACCACCACCACAAGCAACTGTGATCAATCCAATGGGAACTTCTGAGGGACTGTGGGGAATGTGTTTCAAAAACTGTCCGCCAGAGACAAAGAGGAGAAGCATTCACCCATTGACTTTCCTCCACTAATAATTGGGGGTTGCCTGGGGATGCTAACTCACTGGCACTTGTGAGCTGCTCACATGTGACTGCCAGTGGTCTCCTATGAGCGCCCCAGACCTGGGGACCAGAGAAGCCCAGGCACACTTGGAATGAGATCAGCACAGACCTGGTGGATGCTGATGGCACTGTCCACCATAGCCTTGCCTGAAATCAGACTGAGGCCATAAGAGAATACAGTACAGGTGTCTGGTACCAGGCACA
This sequence comes from Martes martes, assembly GCF_963455335.1. Classification (NCBI taxonomy): domain Eukaryota; kingdom Metazoa; phylum Chordata; class Mammalia; order Carnivora; family Mustelidae; genus Martes; species Martes martes. Next base: position 6,490,427 of record NC_137905.1, read on the forward strand.
GTCTGGCCTCTACCTGCCTGTCCAGCTTCCTCTTGACATCTTATTTCATTCCAACCATACTAGTCTTATGGCTCCTGGACTGCACATGTTCCCACCCACCACAGGGCCTTTGAACATATTGTTGCCTCTGACTGAAACACTCTTTCCTTCCGACTTGTCTAGTTCCCTCTATTATTCATCAGCACTGAACTCAAGCATCCCTTCCCCTGGGTGTTAAAGCTACCAAAGGGGGCATTCTCAGGATCATGTGCTTCTCCTTTGAGGCACATATGAAAGTTGCAGTTGTCTACTTATGTGATCATTTCAAATTGTCTGACCCCTCCCCCCAGCTGGAGTATTCATAACCCAAGGAAAACTACAGGATCTCCAGCATTAGTGTGGTCTTTGGCATGTGTCAGGCACTCAATAAATCACAATTGAAAGGATAAACAAATTTATCTTTTTATTCCCACCAGTATCTGGGACAAATGGGTGCTCAAATATTTTTAACATAGTTAAATAATTAATGGAGCTAACACTTTAAAAAGAAATGTTACTCTCCGATGTAATTTATTTAACTTTCACTGAACTGCATTCTATTCCTTAAAACTGCTATAGTGAGGCTCTTCTGTGGGAAACCAGACATTGTTTTTTTTAAGACAGACTTTTTTCTAAAGTGTGTGATACCTGTAAACAGCAACCGGATTCCCCCAGAAAGAACAGTTGAGAAAAAGAGAAAAGAGAAATCATCAATGTAGATAAGAAAGCTTCATGGTGGACCAAGACAGGGATGCTATCTAAAACAAATGGGTATAGGTTATTGACCACAAGAAGAATAAAATTCATTGGTATGTGAAAACAAACTCCCCAGAACCACTCTGAGCTCTCCTTTTCAGCCAGCACCATCAATTATGATTATTAAGTGCCTGCTCGGCTCCTGTGCAGTGGAAGAGGCAGGGAGATCTGGTAGCTAGGCAACGGCCTGGAAACTCAAAGGGTAGGAGTTGTGATGCTGGCTCCTCCATAAAAGTGATAAGTGGCCTTGGGTAAACTCCCCTGCCTTGTTTTCTTCATCTGAAAAACAGCATCGCCAGTCTGTCTTTCTGCATTGAGAGAAGAAAAACAGAGTGAACCGAACACTGCAATTATAGGAAAGTGAGCTTATGGGGTCTGGGGAGTAAGGAACTCATCAGGGGACCAGCTGTTCAACTGAAATCACCACTTCATTACAAATGGGTTGAGACTGAGTAATCTGTGCCTCAGTTTATCCATCTGATATGATCTATAGATTAGGGCCAAGTCCTGACTCAAAATACAAATTAAAATGCGGGTCTTTATTTCTGTAAGACCTCTCCCTCAAAAAGTCCTCAGACTTTCTCAGCTACCCCCAAACTAAGCACCTCAAAAGCAAATGTCATAACCACCTGATTCACTACACAAGCCCCAGCACCCAGCCTAGTGTCTGGTTCATAGTTAGTACTCAAGTATTTACTGAATGGGCTCATTGATTATTTAAATAATATCAACTCTTTAAATGGGGATAAGAAAGCTTATAGCCTTAAGTGAAGCATTACTAGTCTTGAAGAAAAAAAAGTCCACTGAACAATTTTAAAGGAAATGGCCTAAAGATAAGTCCAAGGCAGGTCATGAATAGCCATGAAAGAGATTATATTTTGACTAATTCTTTTTCATTATTTTTACTATTATTTAGAACAGTCCCAAATAATACAGTTATAGCCCAACGGCATTCCTCTCTCCAAATATAACTGTCATTCCTGTAGAGTAATTTTTAAAAATGTTTATATATTATCAAAATTAAGTTTCAAAATGAGCTACGGTATCTGGAAAAAGGGGATAATAATATTTCACAGAAACTAATTGGAAACTTGTTTTGAAATAAAGTAGTTATTATTTCCATCATGGAGAGATGAAAGTATAGAGATTTCCTTTTATCTCGCCCAGCCTAGTATCTTACATTATTTATTCAAGCTAAAATTAAAACCTGGCCAAATCCTACTGAGGCATTGCATATCAGTTGGAGATTATTCTTCTGGAAATGAACTTTTGTTCACAAATTTCATTATGCAGTTACAAATGACTATTATTAAAATGTAACATATAAAACTAAATTGTCTTTTTTTTTTTCCTGGCTATGCACAGGTCCACTTTCCTACGCAGTATTATTCTCTTCTTCTGGACTTGGCAGCACACTGTCCCTCCACCCATTGCCTCAGCATTCAGAACATTTCATAACACCCATTCCATTCACCTGGAGCCTCCCTCAATGCCGTTTTTTATGGCTCCATCCCTTACACCCCAAGGAACAGACACCAAGGGACCTTCTCTACCTCGTGACCTTGCTAAGGCCCATTGTCATTTTTTCTTCAGACTCAAACTTCAGGCAAAGTGATTACCTACAGAAAAAGTACATGGGGTGTGTTATCAACACACTTGTAGGTTTCTGAATGCCTGATTCTTTCTTGCCCATCCCCCACGCCCTGTCCAGTCCTACTCATTTTGCTTGGAATGTTCTTCCTTGATTGCCTAACTCTGACTTGTCCTTCAGGTCTCAAGTTAGAAGGAACTTTCTCTATAAAGATTTCTCAAACCTATCTCCCAGCTCCTAGGTCAGGTACAGCGTCTGTGTTCCCATGGTACCCTGCACCACGCATAGCACTTGCAACCCTTTTTTTTTAATTGGCTCTACACCCCACCCCCCAATGGGTTGTAAGTCCCATGTGAACAAGAGTAGGTCATATTGGCTCACCATTTGTTCACCAGTGCCCAGTACAATGATAGGCATATAGCAGTTGATCAACAAGGATTTCATGAATTTTGGATTTAGATTCTACTCTGGTATTTGTCCCCTACAAAAACCAATCTTCCATCTGAATCCCAAAGATGGGATATGGATGCTGAGAGCTGAAAAAAGTTGCACCAGGTTTAAAAACTAATGAGCCTGGGGTGCCTAGGTGTCTCAGTCTGTTGGGCGCCTGCCTTAGGCTCAGGTCATGATCCTGGGACCCTGGGATTGAGTTCCATATTCTCCCTCCCCACCCCCCACCATGCTCTCTCTCACTGTCTCTCTCTCTCTCTCAAACAAATAAATCTTTTAAAAGACCAAACAACAACAACAACAAACAAACAAAAGCTAGTGAGCATGACTGAAACAGACTGACCAGGAGAGAAGACCCTGGATGTGCTAGGCAGAACCTTCCTTCCAGGAGTAGAAGGAAATGAGCAGAGGAGAAATTAGTTTACTTTTTTTAAAAAATATTTTATTTATTTATTTGACAGAGATCACAAGTAGGCAGAGAGGCAGGCAGGGGGTGGGGGTGGGAAGCAGGCTCCCCGCTGAGTAGAGAGCCCGATGCGGGGCTCGATCCTAGGACCCTGGGATCATGACCTGAGCCGAAGGCAGAGGCTTAACCCACTGAGCCACCCCGGCGCCCCAAAATTAGAGTTTTCAAGGTGAAGAACCAAGAAGAACTCTAGTGAACCACAAAGTTAATGCCAGGAACACTTGAAGAATTTTAACTTGTTTACTCTCAAATTCTATGAGGTAAGTATTATCACTATTCTACAAACAACTCCTATGTGGACAGGTAAACTGATCTGCCCATGGTCTTCCTGCTAGAGGAAGGGAACAGCCAGGATTTGCCGCTGGTTGTGTGGTTCCAGAGCCCTCACTCATAACCGCACACTCAACCAAGAGAAAATGTGCACAGGAATATTGAACTGAAAGAAAATGATAGGAGGGTTAATCCCTCAATGCGCCATTGTGAAATATGCTTATGTGAAATATGCTTAACCCTTTCATCCACAAACCCAGAAACACACCCACCCCTTACCAGCTATAGTCAAAGTAAAAAAGATGAACCTTGGAAATACACTTCACTGCTTGGGGCAGATGATACAACATTAACAAGCAACAAAGAGAAAGGCATATATCACAACTTCTATTGTATTTCCATCTTCTGTATCAAGGAGAATGATCTTTAGACTCAGGAGGGCTGAATAAATGTAGTTTAGAAGAAACGGAAGTATGAGATAAGTAAGGTGATAGCAGGAGACCATCTCGCTGTTTTAAATGAGTTCGAATCTCCAGGCCTAAACAAATTACATCCCGGAGTATGGAGAGACTTTGTAGATGTAATCTCAGAGCCCCTGTCAGTAATCTTTAAGGAATCAGAGAGAATAGAAAAGGTACTGGGGCAATGGAGCTAGAAAAACAGTATTCTAGTTTCCCAGCATGGGGGGGAATGTGCATCCCATGGTCTACGGATGTGCAAGCTCGGTTTTGAAACACAGTAATACTCTAAAATGATGACACAGATGATTTGCGAGTCCTCAGAAAAGGAGATGGTGAGCACTAGGAACTAGGACAGATGCATCGGAGGAAACATAAAGATCCTACGTGCCTCTTTTTTGCAGGTCTAAGGACAGGTGAGAGTGGGGTGCCGTGCCCACAGGTGGGGATGTGAGAGCAGCCTGGCTGGGGTTCCTAGCACCCTGTGCATCACCAGGGTTGATGCAGAGGACTGGGCTGGCTAAGGGGTCCTTTTGCTTTACACTCCATGAAGGCACACATTTACTCAGAGAGAAACACCAGAGGGAGAAAGGCCTTCTTATGGACAAGGAGATACAAAGTCTGTGCCTCCTTGTACCCCAATATTTACAGCAGCAGTGTCCACAATAGCCAACTACAGAAAGAGCCCAAACGTCCACAGACAGTTGAATGGATAAAGATATGATATATATACAATGGAATACTTCTCAGCCACCAAAAAAAATGAAATCTTGCCTATTTGCGATGATGTGGATGGAACTAGAGAGTATTATTGAAGCAAAATAAGTCAGTTAGAGGAAGATAATTATATGATTTCACTCATATGTGGAATTTAAGAAGCAAAATAGAAGAGCATAGGGGAAGGTAGAGAAAAATAAAACAAGACAGAATCAGACAGGGGGACAAAGCATAAGAGACTCTTAATCATAGGAAACAAACCGAGGGTTACTGGAGGGGATGGGGGGATGGGGTAACTGGGTGATGTGATGAGCACTGGGTGCTTGGGTTTTCTTAAAGATTGTATTTATCCAATAGATATAGAAAGTGAGAGCAAGCACGAGCAATGCGGGAGGGGGGGATAAGGGGGGGGAGGGGCAAGGGAGAGGGGCAGAGGGAGAGAAAGAGGCAGCTCTTCACTGAGCAGGGAGCCTGGGCTTGATCCCAGACGTGAGCCAAAGGCAGATACTTAACCCCTGAGTGACCCAGGTGCCCCTGAGTAGTGGGTGTTATATAAGACTGATAAATCACTGAACTCTACCTCTGAAACTAACAATACACCATATGTTAATTAATTGAATTTAAGTTTTTTAAAAATAGTAAAAAACCCAAAAACCCGCTAAAAACAAAAAACAAAAAGACAAATTCCATGCCTCCCCAAAGCCTCAAACAAGCTCGCATCCATCTGCGGTTTATACTAATTGGGGCAAGCATATTTGGAAAGTCTCTTCATTTTCTTGGGACCTGATACAGAAGACAGTATTTTTAAGGAAATAAATGCCTCGTTGACCATTCATACAAAAAATGTTTGAATTTATGAATCAATGCCCCTCGGACTAGAACCTTTCCCTGCATGCATAGATCACTTCCTCCCTCCATCAGGACTCTCCCCAGTGTCGCTTCCTTAGAGAGGTTTTCTCCAACGTACCTGATGTAAGATAGTATTTGCCCCCTCTCATACTCTGAGTGTCTTATTTTATCTTTCTGCATAGTCCTTGACATTAGGATATCATACGATACACTCTAGCTCTTACCACTATCTAATATTATATATACTACGATACATGTGTGTGTGTGTCTGCTGCTATATGTATGTCTTGCAGAACCAACAAATTCTATGTGAATGATGTCCCTATATTGTGTGGTAGCCGTGTCCTTTTGAATGTCAGCTCCATGAGGGTGTGGTGAAACTCGGCCTGGTAGAGCACTAAACTTGAGGGAAAGAGGGAGGCTGGACAAGGTAGCCCCGTGCATAACTGAAGTACCATCACAACAAAATAAGAGGAATTTCTCTGTTGCCCCTGATGAGTGAAGCTATAGGAAACAGGTCTGACAACAGATGCAAAGCTTAGTCATAATTAGATGCCCTCTGAGCTATGAGCTCCCAGTCTACCGGCAGAGATATTCAAGCAGAGGCTACAAGGTAACCTGGCCCAGATACTTTAGGCTCTACCCAAAGGGGTGAGAACCTAGGTTGATCTGAGGATTGTTTTTCAGTCCATCCTCATTCTACATACAGTGACCTTATTTTCTGAACCGCAAACCAAGATCTGTGGTCCTATAAAAAGACTATGTTGCTTCTGGATTTGAAAGACCATCTAGCAGATTTAGTGCTATTAGTCACCAAAATATTGAGTTTCCAGGAGATGTCAATGATTGAAATAATGAGAAAACATTTGAAATTGGCACTTTCCTGAGAAAGGGAAGATGTAAAATCACTCCAGGACAGGAATTTTCCTCTCTTTGGGTACTCCTGTTTTAACTAAATAGGCAGAAACTCTTGGTTGAAGTTCACTCTCTTTTTTTTTTTTCCTAGCACAGGTTTTTATTTTTTGAAAGATTCTTAATTTTCTTAAGTAATCTCTACATCCAGCATGGGGCAGAAACTCACAACCCCAAGATCAAGAGTTACATGCTCTACCGACTAAGCCAGCAAGCTCCCCACCCCCCAGGGTTAAGTTTTCTTGAACCATGGTGTCTTCTTCCAAAAGCTCAGTACCAAAATGTAACTATTTATTTTTGTTCATTCGGATTCAGAAAATCAAGAAGCCCTTGAAAAAGCTTCTGGGAGTACAGTAAAATTCCAGGCCCTCCCAGAGAAGCTATGTAACCCTTCCCTCACAACATCACTTCTACCTCTGGGGAAACTGCAGTCTATGGAGTTTATCAAGGCCCCAGCTACCCCAGTTCCTCCAGCCTACACCAGAGTGCCTTCCCATCAACTCCGCATTTTAGGATTCTTGCACCAAGAGGCGGGTGGGGTGAAAGCCTCCCTCCCTGCCCTCACTTTTGCCACCCTTGGCCAAATCTGGACTCTCCTTTATCCACAGGAACCAATCAGACTGATTGAGATATTGTAATTCCAGATAGCAAGCATCAGGCTGGTATCAGCTGTTCCGTATTAGACACAATGTTCTTTTCAATAGACTACTTTGTTTCACACTGACAGTCATTTTTCACCCTGCATGGCAGAATTTCAAAGCCAAGAATCCTGTATTACACGGTAAACAAACAAAATTAGGCTCAAAATTGCCTTTTTTGATTTTGATACATTAATCAACTCTTCAGGAAAGCTTCTAAACATTTTCAATTACATAAAAAACAGGCTGGCAACATTTTCCAACTTCAAAAAAAACCAGGCTGAGTTAAAGGTTTGTTTTCTATGCCACTGGTACTCGATATTACATATTTGCAACTGTTTCTGTTTTAGGACAGATTGATTAATAGCATCAGTTCTAAAGAATCCCACATGTCCACGGCAGGGGAGGGGGGGTGTATTTCCATCTGTGATCTTCATTAACCAAGGCAGATCCATCTATTTTGGTGTGTTTCCTTCTTGTTTCAGGGGCAGCCTTGGGTCCCTGTGCATCTCTGGAACTATGGGCCCCATGGTCGCCATGAAGTGCTTGACTGTGGGTCAGCTGGGTACCATGGAGATAGAAAGCAACTAATGGGTCACATGAGTCAAGGGAAATCTTGACACCCCAGAGTCCCAGCCTCCTCCATGTACTTAACATCTTACTTGACTAGACGGGAAAAGTAACAATGAAACTAACAAAGAAAAGATGCTGAAAAAGGAAACAACAAGGAGGATATGGTCAAAGGGAATGTATACCAAAAAAACATATATTGGACAATTACATGCTTAACAGATTCGACATGAAAGTAGCCAAAGTATTTCATTATATCTACTGTTACTTTCTTTAAGAAGTAGAAATCAGGGACACCTGGGTGGCTCAGTGGGTTAAGCCTCTGCCTTCAGCTCAGGTCATGATCTCAGGGTCCTGGGATCGAGCCCCGCATCGGGCTCTCTGCTCAGCAGGGAGCCTGCTTCCTCCCTTCTCTCTCCGCCTGCCTCTCTGCCTACTTGTGATCTCTGTCAAATAAATAAATAAAAATCTTTAAATAAAAAAAAAGGAAGTAGAAATCACAGAAAGAATGCTACTGAGGGAACTAAAATGTTTACACGTCCTTCCCTAAATGTATTCTTCAGGAGCTTAAATGGTGACTATAGTTCATACTGTATTACATATTTGAAACTGCTAAAAGAGTGAATCTTAAAAGTTCCCATAACCAAAAGCAAAAGAAACAAAAAAAAACCGTAACTACATATGGTGATGGATGTTAACTAGTCTTATGGTGATGGTCATTTTGCAATATATACAAATATCAAATCATTATGTTAAATGCCTAAAACTAATATAATGTTGTTTGTCTGTAATACCCCTATAAAATTTCTTCATTAAAACAGGAAAGAAAAGAGCTTAAGACAACTCCTACTATTAATTGCTTAAGTTTTCTATAACCTTTAAAGCACTACCTTATCTATTAGATAAAACTGGCAAGTTATCGGGATTTACTTAATCCCTGTACTTCGCAGTGGGTGTCACCTATAAGAACATAAAAGAATTGGAATACCGAAAATCTGTTCCTGCAAAGGACTTATAATATATCGTAGAAACTGGACAAAAATGCTTGCAAAACATGTTTAGAATACCTGACATGTGAAAACAAATGTGATCTTTATATAATTAGATAAGGCTGTGTGTATTTACTACAGGGGAATTTCACCACCCTTATTAAAATGAAACAGGACTTAAAAGCTTTCAGCACTTAAAGGAGCTGCTCCTAAAGGACTGGCAGGCTGAGCAAGTGATCGCAGCTCTGCCCTGTGATTTTACACACACACACACACACACACACACACACACAATTTTCTTGGTACTCCTTACTACAAATGAGACATATTAAAATCTTCAAGACTTTATTATTTCACTTTTCATAAGATGCATAAAAGCAATCAAGCTTATAGAGTCTAGCACAATAACTACATGACCCTCTTGGCCCCCACAAATATTCATTCTTATTCACGAAAGGAGCTAGTGATTCAACACTAATCTGAGGCTGTGGGCCTCATGCATGCCATTAAAGACAGAATTTGTAGGTCTTGTCCTAGGATTCTCCAAAATTAGGGATGTCTGTCAGCTTCAACACAAACTGTACTTTAATTCTTTATATTACGATGGGCAGGAAATTTCAGGATGCCAGAAGATAGAGACTCATAAAAGAATATTAAGCACTTGTTATCGCCTATCAAATGCAATGCCAAGCAATATTTCAGTATAACTCACAGTACTTCCAGAATTCTGCCTAAAGCAGAAAATTTTTATCAACCAAAGCTAGCACTGCTCAATTAGGGAGTGGAGAGTGGAAAGGAGTTTCACCCCCTACTGGTGAGTTTCTGTAGGAATGAGTTAGAGGAAGATTTCCCAGTAAGTAGACAGAATCCTGAGAAAGGTTTTACTTGTTTATGGGCAGAAATCAGAAACACATAGTACCATCAAGTTACATCTTTGTTCTGCCTTATACGGGACAGAAAAGAACAAGTTTCTTCCCAATCTCTCTCTATAGATATACCCATTAAAAAGGCAGGCAGGTATTCTAAATTAATAGGTTTTAAACAGGTATTTTTAAAGTTTTCTGTAGATATTTCTTATTTTCCTCCTCACTTAGGATGTACTGTAGCCTGTCTGCCAGAAAAGGGAATAGGACTTTGTTCTTTGATTAAGAACAATGATCACAGTCTATTAGTTTATTTATTACCAAGAGAAGAAGAAATCACTGTATGGCGATGCCAAAGGCTCAGGCCCCAGCTGGCGACTTTTCTAAGAGTCTCTGAACAAACCCATCTGTTCAGTTCATTCACAGTTTGCTTTTCCTAGATAGGAATACTTGACTGCACAGTGTCACCCTTAACTGAGTCCCCATCCTCTATTTCCATGGTTTGGTCCCCTAATGGGTCCAATGACGAATCTCCTGATGAAACCACGAATTCAAAGGAGAGTTACTCACATGGTAAAGGGAGATACTATAGTGTCAGTAACTACATGGTAAAGCATGTCAAGGGATAGTAGCAAAAATGGAGCAACTTATTAAAGAGTGAAATTAATTGAGGAAGATTTTCTAAAGGTGGTAAGACCTCCCTGTAGGCTTGATCATTATCCAAATGCATTCATTTTATAAGGTGACTATAAACCATAACCCTGGTGATTTATATGAATTAATTAACATCCATGTCTAGTAATCACCCAGCAGAAAAATTAAATATATCTGAAATACATGTCAAATTAACTTTTTGTTTCATTTATCACAACACTAATCCCAATTCACATATGTTCGGTCTTCTAAAGTTCAGCTGCTATTACATGATTCGATACAGGCTCATGGCTTTAAAAAAAGGAGGAAACTTAATTTTCAAGACATCTAAATTAAGCATTTTTATTAGGAAAACAGTATGTCAGTTCAAAGGAGACGGCTATGCTAAGGTAACGAAAGGTCTACAGCATTCCTTGCACTGACTGAGGTGGTTCCCCATTCGTGTTGGCCTCCTTCAGTGTACTGGGTCCCAGAATGAGGGTAACCAAAGAACTTTAAGGAGGAAAAAGAAACTGCAACAAAAATGGAACCCTGTGAGATTAATAAACTGTATCATTTAATATTTATATGATTGTGCCTAAAACACTTATTTAAGGTACAAAGAAATTTTCGTGGTTAAGAGAAGTTTAAGTACTTACATTTATCAAGAGAGTGGTCATTGGCAAGTGAAACCACGTGAGGAGGCCCATGTCTGGTCCTACTAAGCAATTTTCAGACTTCAGCTTATTTTGACAACTGTAATCAAAAAATACAAAGAGACCAGCATTATTTTTTTTATTTTTTTTAAAGATTTTTTTTTATTAATTTGACAGACAGAGATCACAAGCAGACAAAGAGGCAGGCAGAGAGAGAGGAGGAAGCAGGCTCCCCGCTGAGCAGAGAGCCCGATGCGGGGCTCGATCCCAGGACCCTGGGATCATGACCTGAGCTGAAGGCAGAGGCTTTAACCCACTGAGCCCCCCAGGTGTCCCCAAAGAGACCAGCATTATAATTGCATGATTTTACATTGCATCAGCTAGGATGTTTCTATTGAAAATATGAAAGCTAAATAAAATTGGTTTAAATAATGTCTTTTGTTATATTACAAAATAAGAGACCCAGAAGTAGTGTAGCTTCAGGGTGAGTCACCTGGTAATTCACAGACATCGTGAAGGACCCAGGTCTTTTCCATCTGTCTACTCTGCAAGTATAAGCATGTTGGCTTCTCCCCTGAGGCTAGCACCTCCTCAAGGTGCTAAGACTGGCTTCTGCAATTCCAGCAACATATAAAGATGACAACAGTCAGAGACAGAAGTGTTTCCTTATACGCATAAATTTTACACGAAAGCACCTTCCTCCTCAAAAACTGTCTCTCAGTTCTCACTGGCCAAAAATATGGCACCTACCCATGTCTAGAGCAATCACTGGAAGGGGAATAATTAGCATTAGAATGTTCGGACTACTCAAGATTCACTTCACCTCAAGGCTAAGGGAAACTCCAACTTCCCTTAAAGCACACCGGCCATGAATATGTGAGAAAAATTAGGGTTCTGCTAGCAGGAAACAAGGCTAGGGAGAATGGCAGGGGAGCACGAAGCCCAGAGCGTCTGCCACATATACGTAATAAGAATAGAAATAGAGG